>NW_020685549.1:1225-7557 GCF_002925995.2 Terrapene triunguis
AAGTATTCTTTGAGTCGGAGGCGGCGAAAGTAGGCTTCCAGATCACCGCAGAACTGTGAATCTAGAGTGTGACTTCAAAAAGACAGTCACACTCTAGATTCACCTGCTCTCCTCTGGAAGTTTGTTGCATAGCTTGATCTCTTTATCGAGACTGCTTGTCCACTAACAATGATCATTACCCCCCTTTGTGATCCCTGGATGAAAGATGCTCTACTAATTAATATTATTTATTAGCCCTAGTGACTGTATTAAGGATTCCCATGCTGGTTAGCTACTGCACTCTAAACAACGCTAAGTGAAAAGGCACATTCCATACTGTACACAGTTTACATTTAAATTATGCCCTCTGGATTCTACATCATCACAAGGTGACAAGCAGCCTGAGTTAGCTGTTAAGCATTTTCTGCGTCTGAGATGTAAGACAGGAAAGCTCATTTGATAGACGATCTGATGTTTTTCCATCCTGAGACCCTTTGGCCATTAGAATTTTTTTTGGAACATTCATTGCACAGCCAACTGCATATAAAAATAACATAAACTGTTGGCTTTTAACAACCTGTTACCAAAAAGTAGTAGTCAATCGTCTCCAGTTCTTCAGCTGGTCTCCTGCATTTTAATCGCACACAGACCTTGCTGAATGTAGCAGCCCCGTGTTTTCCACTGGGACGATGCCATATTAGAACCGGATTTCCTCCCAATGGGCCTTCCCATGCTCGGCCTCGCATGGGGTGTCTGCTTGGGTCCTCAAAACAGGAGCTCAGTGGTGAGTAGGCCCTTCGCACAGGGGTGAATGTCACTCAGTGATATCAACTTCCATCCCTAGAGGAAGGCAATTGAAAAAATGCATAATGATCCTCAATTAGAAATGTGAGGTGTTCAGATGCGAGGATTTGGTCTGGGGGTCATAGGGTGACCAGATGTCGCGATTTTAGAGGGACAGTCCTGATTTTGGGGGCTTTTTCTTATATAGGCTCCTATTACAACCCACCCTCTGTCCCGATTTTTCACATTTGCTGTCGGTTTACCCTAGGGGGTCATCTCTACTTATAACAGGTGAAAAGCTATGCCTGGATCTTCCATCGCTTCATTGCACTGCTTGCAATGGGAGTTCAGGATGCACAAGAAATGCAGGTATGGTCCCATAATAACCAGCACCAGCAATAACCTTTGGGCCTGATTCTGATCTCATTCGTGGTGGTGGGAATTGGGGAGTAACTCCGCCGAGGTTAATGGAGTTCCCAGGTGTAAGTGAAAGAGGAATCAGGACCTTTGGGGCATTTTCTTATTATAGATCATGAATTCATAAGAACATAAGAACCGCCACACTGGATCAGACCAAGGGTCCATCTAGCCCAGTATCCTGTCTTCCGACAGTGGCCAATGCCAGGTGCTTCAGAGGGAATGAACAGAACAGGGAAATTATTGAGTGATCCAGCCCATGTCGTCCAGTCCCAGCTTCTGGCAGTCAGAGGCTTAGGACACCCAGAGCATGGGGATGCATCCATGACCATTTTGGCTAATAGCCATTGATGGACCTGTCCTCCAGGAACGATCTAATCCTTTTTTGAACCCAGTTATACTTTTGGCCTTCACAACATCCCCTGGCAATGAGTTCCACAGGTTGACTGTGTGTTGGATGAAGAAGGACTTCCTTTTGTTTGTTTGAAATCTGCTGCTTATTAATGTCATTGGCTGACCCCTGGTTCTTGTGTTAGGAGAAGGAGTAAATAACACTTCCCTATTCACTTTCTCCACACCATTCATGATTTTATAGACCTCTATTATATCCCCCCTTAGTCGTCTCTTTTCCAAGCTGAACAGTCCCAGTCTATTTAAGCTCTCTTGACATAGAAGCTGTTCCATACCCCTAATCATTTTGTTGCCCTTCTCTGAACCTTTTCCATTTCTAATATTTTTTTTTGAGATGGGTTGATCAGAACTGCACACAATATTCAAGGGGTGGGCGTACCATGGATTTATACAGTGGCATTATGATATTTACAGTTTGATTATCTGTCCCTTTCCTAATGATTCCTAACATTCTGTTTGCTTTTTTGACTGCCGCTGCACATGGAGTGGATGTTTTCAGAGAACTATCCACCATGACTCCAAGATCTCTTTCTTGAGTGGTAACAGCTCATTTAGACCCCATCATTTTGTATGTACAGTTGGGATTATGCTTTCCAATGTGCATTACTTTGCATTTATCAACATTGAATTTCATCTGCCATTTGGTTGCCCAGTTTTGTTAGATCCCTTTTTCCAGATCAGTTGTGAATATGTCGAACAGCACCGGTCCCAATGCAGACCCCTGGGGGATGCCACTGTCCGACTGCCAGAAATTAAGCCGCATGACACACATCAATGGCAATGAAAGCTCCCCCCACACAGTGCCCCAAACCTGACCTGGGGTGGTCACTTACAAGAACACCTAGCTCTTCTCCAGTACTCAAAGCACTTTACAAATGAGGGCCCTATTATCCTGGCCAGTTTTCAGATGGGGGAAACTGAGGCACGGGGCCAGAAGTGACTTGCCCAAGGTCACTGAGCAGACCAGTGGCAGAGCTGGAAATAGAATCCAGGTCTCCTGCACCCTAGACCAGTGCTCCATCCACTAGGCCATGTTAGGCGGATAGGGAGTTCACTCTCCATGGCACATTTATTTGCTGACATGCCAACAATGGGGCAGGTGGTAGCAGGTATTTTTTTGCGACATGGACCCCTGTCCAGTAGACACCAGCCTCAGACCCCTGTTTAGATTTCTCACTTGGCCTGGAGAAACCCCCCTTACAGCAGTGGAGTTGCTCCACTGCCACCAGGATCAAAAGGTGGGCCAATGGGCTCATTTCAGATACAGGGGGCCAGCCATCAGATGGTAACAACGTTCAGTCACTGCCAACCTGAGCTGGAATAAAGCTGCGGCGAGTGAGGACAATTCCCCTGCGTCAGACAATCCTCAGCGACAGCAAACATCTTCTAATACCACCACCGAGCTCTTACATAGCAGGTCACACCTGTAAACCTCAAAGGAGGCCACTATCATTTCTCAGATGGAGGAAACTGAGGCACAAGAACAAACAGGATTTGCCTCAGGTCACCGAGCAGGCCAGTGGCAGAGGTGGGAATACAACCCATGTCTCCAGAGTCTCCATCACGTATGCTAGCTAGTAGGCCACGCTGCTTCTTCATGATACACAGCAAGTGCCCTCCCGCTTTGTGCAGCTCATTGTCCACATGAACCAGCAGATAACCTGCCCCTTTTCTACTCAATATTTGTCTCGTGGGCCAAGAAATGATTTGCCAAAAAGAAGACAGCACATAGTTAAACTTGGGGTTATTTTTTTCCATTGCTGTTGCAGGCTTGGAAATAAATTTAACTGTCCATGTTTTGCAAAATGACTCTCCTTTGGCTCTGCTAGCAGGGCCGGCGCCAAGCACCAGCCCAGCAAGCAGGTGCTTGGGGCGGCCAAGGGGAAGGGGTGGCACGTCGGGCTCTTTGGCGGCAATTCGGCGGCGGGTCCCTCGGTCCCTCTCCAAGGGGACCTGCCGCTGAATTGCTGCCGAAGAAGAAAGCGGCGCGATGGAGCTGCCGATCGCGATCGTGTTTTGTTTGTTTTTTTTCCCCGCCGCTTGGGGCGGCAAAAACCCTGGAGCTGGTCCTGTCTGCTAGTCAGCATCCCAGGGAGAGTAAAAACCAAACAACTGAAGGCTAGAAAAAACAGTCCTGTGCTAATGTTGACAGAGAAGTGAAGATTTTGTTACACTGGCTGGATAAAGCTTTACACTTTGTTCTGCTCTCTTCCTTCCATCCAAGGATCCTCAGGAACTTTATAAACATGAATTAAGCCTCACACGGCACGTTGGTGACAATAGGAGTATTGTTACCCCCATTATACAGAGGGGAAAACTGAGGCACAGAGAAGTGACGTGATTTGCCCCAGGTCACAATGAAGCAGTGTCAGAGCTGAAGGCAGAACCCTGACACCTGCCACCCCAGCTGATGCTGTAGCCACAAGAACATGCCTTCCCTCTTGACCAGTTATGTTGGCTCAAGGACTTCAGATTGCGGCTAAAATTTTCAAAAGCACTTATGTGGCTTAGGACTCTAACTGCTCAAGTCACTTTTGAAAATGGGGCTTAAGTGCTTCAAAAATGTTACCCGATATTTACCACTCACATCGAGTCCCCAGCCCATCCCTTTCATTGGGTTCGGATGTTTCGCCCCCTGATCCCAACCCGCCTATTTGTTCTGGTTCAATAGCAAACTGCATCCAAACTGGGAAAGGGGCGGCTCTCCAGGTCTAGCCCCAGCAAGACTGGCTGGTTTGGGGTCAAAACACTACAAGGAGAGCTTGTGAGCAACATAGTCAATCCTGGCCCTGGGCTGACTTCCAACCCAGACCCTGAACCCACCACTACACCTAATCCAGAGTCTCATCAGCGCAGCCCTGGCCAGGGGCCCCAATCTTCACCAAAACGTGGGACCAAACAGCTAATTCAATGCACAGTTTATCCGGGAACTACCAAACCACACAGCCCAGGGCTCCATTCTCCTCTCTCCAACATTGGCCAACACCAGATGAACAAGAAACTCCCCAGTGGGCAGCTATGGAACAGAGGGCCGCTGACCAACACGGGAAGTTTGGTTAATTCATTGGACTGAGACACATGGCCTGTACAAATCATGGCTCTGACACAGATTCCTGTGTGACTTTGGGCAAGTCACTTACTCCGTGTCTTGTTTCACAGAGGAAGATATATCTCCCCTCGTCTATTTAGAATGCAAGCTCTTCATGTAGTGACTGTGTCTGCACAGGGACAAGACCATGGGATCACAGTCTCAGTGGGGACTTGTAGGTGTTACTATTTACCACCACAGCCACATCCTCTATTGTGGTATTAACAGAAAAAACGTGTTCTTTGAAGCACCAGACGAAAAACAGTTGCTACCGATAATATTTGTGCGGTAATATGGATCTCATTACCTTGAAGATTTTGCAGAAACCTTTTATTGTATTTGAAGTATTTCAATGCAACGATTTTAAAAATGGGGGGGTCTTCCTTATAAATTGTTGAATTCGCAGCATGCATTGAAGTTGGTGTCAACAAATCAGAGCAAGGAGAAATCAGCGCCTGTCCTTGTATTTCTGGTGAAATAGATGTGGCCGTACAGCATTGCTTTGGACTTCCAGGACTGCATTCGTTATCAACAGCCGAAATGACAATGCCAACCAGCAGCGCTGCTCATGAAGGTGTTTGGTCAGGCTTAATGGTCAGAATGAGCGAGGGATGAAGTACTGCCTATGAAATAGAACTAGGAGAGTTTGTTAAGAGCATCTGTTTCCTGTAACTAACGACATAGGTTTCACTAAAAGTTAAAAGCAGTTGTCTCAAAGCAGAAGCATTACCTAGAGGACCGTACAAGTGTCTTATTGCATCTGACAGGCAATAGCCAGCCAGATTGAGCAGATCACGAATCAATTGAAAGGGCAATCTAGGGCGGGGGAAACCAGAAAGTAACGACAACTACTTATAACCACAGATTCCATCTCTGTGTCTTGTCTGTATTTGCTTTTTGGCAATTAAAGTGCACGCTTGGGAGATCTCGGTTCAACTCCCTCCTCTACCACAGACGCTATGTATGACTTTAAACAAGCCTCTGTCCCTGACTTTCCCCAATATAACTAGGTGTAATAGCCTTGCCCTTCCTCACAGGGGTGCTGTGACTTCAGCGATACTACAGCAATGAGGGCACGGGGGGTACCACAGTTATATAGAACCAAGATCCCTGTGAAAATACCCATAAATCTGAGCAGGGGTTTTCCATAGTCTCTCTCCTTCCTTAAAACAGAATGCTGGATCCAAAGGCCAAGGAACTGGATGGAAAGATTCCCATTGACTCCAGAAGGCTTTGGATCAGGACTGGAGAGCTCTCTCCAGTTTAAGTGCCCTGGCTTCACTCTTTTTCTTCATGCATTATGCTCTTTCCAGAGGAAACCCCCATAAGGCCTGATCGTCGGTCGTGAGCAAAGCGGATGAATTTATTTCACACATGTTCTGAAAAGGAGACTGGAAAGAGAGAAAGAGAGAAGGCCTTGCGAGCGCTGGGGCTTTCCTAACTGGTAAACCTGTAATTCATGACTCCTCCTGGGATGGCATTCGTTTTATGAGGTCTGGAACCAAAGTGATGTCAAGCCACAAACGAAAAAGTACAAGCGGGGAAGAGACTTAAGGGGAGAGGGGGAAAAGAAAGTATTCCACTTATAGATTCATAGATTCATAGACTCTAGGACTGGAAGGGACCTCGAGAGGTCATCGAGTCCAGTCCCCTG
>NW_020685550.1:0-1599 GCF_002925995.2 Terrapene triunguis
CAATTTTTCCAATAGCTCATCTGTGCGTGGCATTGGATAGTTGTCAGGACGAGTTACAGCATTTAGCTTACGGTAGTCCACGCAAAAGCGTATTTCCCCATCTGGTTTGGGAACTAGAACCACTGGAGATGCCCATACACTATTAGAGGGGCGGATTATACCCATCTGTAGCATGTCCTGGATCTCCCTTTGTATAGCAGTTTGGGCATGAGGTGACTCCCGGTAGGGTGGGGTTCTAATTGGGTGAGCATTACCTGTGTCAATGGAGTGGTATGCCCGTTCGGTCCGTCCTGGAGTGGCTGAGAAAATCGGTGCAAAGCTTGTGCACAGCT
Source organism: Terrapene triunguis (assembly GCF_002925995.2). Taxonomy (NCBI): domain Eukaryota; kingdom Metazoa; phylum Chordata; order Testudines; family Emydidae; genus Terrapene; species Terrapene triunguis. Next base: position 333 of record NW_020685550.1, read on the forward strand.
CCTTGATCTGCTGTCGCTGCAGACGTCCCAGGGTCGTGGAGAGGTTCACCTCTTCCACGCCACCATTCCTTTTTCCTTCGTAGTAGACACCTTCAGGCAACTCCGCGTCATCTGTTTCCTGGTCTGTAAACTGGCAAACGTTTAATTCTCTGGAATAAAAGGGCTTAAGAGAATTAACATGGTATACCTTAGGCTTTATGTTGGAGGTGGGGGAGGCTATGAGATAGTTAACAGCTCCTAGGCGCTCCTGGACCGTGAATGGTCCTTCCCACGACGCTTCCATTTTATGGGCCTGGAGCGCCTTTAAGACCATGACTTGGTCTCCTACTTTGAAGGACCGTTCTCTGGAATGTTTATCATACCAGGCCTTTTGCTCTTCCTGAGCATCCTTTAGGTTTTCTTTAGCAAGGGCTAAAGAGTGTCGGAGGGTGCTTTGTAGGTTGCTTACAAAGTCTAGAATGTTAGTTCCTGGAGAAGGCGTAAACCCCTCCCATTGCTGCTTCACCAACTGTAATGGCCCCTTAACCTCGCGGCCATACACAAGTTCAAATGGTGAAAACCCTAAACTGGGATGTGGTACAGCCCTGTAGGCAAAAAGCAACTGCTGCAACACTAGGTCCCAATCATTGGAGTGTTCATTTACGAATTTACGTATCATGGCCCCCAAAGTTCCATTAAACCTCTCTACCAGACCATTGGTTTGATGGTGATGAGGGGTGGCAACCAAGTGATTCACCCCATGAGCTTCCCACAGGTTTTTCATGTTCCCTGCCAGGAAATTAGTTCCCGAATCTGTAAGGATGTTGGAGGGCCACCCTAATCTGGCAAAAATGTCTGCTAATGCCTGGCACACACTTTTAGCCCTGGTGTTGCTTAAGGGTACAGCTTCCGGCCATCGGGTAGCAAAATCCATGAAAGTCAGTACGTACTGCTTTCCTCTGGGTGTCTTCTTTGGGAAAGGACCCAGAATATCCACAGCTACTCGCTGAAATGGGACCTCAATTATGGGTAGTGGCTGGAGAGGGGCTTTAACCTGGTCTTGGGGCTTTCCCACTCATTGGCACACCTCACAAGACCGGATATAATTAGCAACGTCCTTGCCCATTCCCTCCCAGTGGAAGGACTTCCCCAACCGGTCTTTGGTTCTGTTCACCCCAGAATAGCCACTGGGATGATCATGGGCTAAGCTCAAGAGCTTTACCCGATACTTAGTGGGAACTACCAACTGTCTTTGAGGATGCCAGTCTTCCTGGTGCCCACCAGAAAG
>NW_020685550.1:1699-3129 GCF_002925995.2 Terrapene triunguis
CGTGCCACTGCCCAAGCTTTCTGAAGGCTGTCATCTGCTTCCTGCTCGGCCTGGAACTGTTCCTTTGATGCTGGAGACATCAGTTCCTCCTTGGACTGTGGACTGGGGCTTGGTCCCTCTGGAAGCGATGCAGGTGCTGGGGCTGTTTCCACTGACCGTGAACCGCTGTCCGCTGGTGCACTATGTGGTATCTCAGGCTCTGGCTGAGCCTCTTGGGTAGGGTTATCTGCTGCTTCCGCCAGTTCAGGCTCGCTGGTGCCCTCTGGTGTTGGAGTTGTAGACGGGTCTGCAAGCGCTGGACTCAGTGCTGGCGATGGTTCTGGTGCTGGCTGCGTCGCCAGTTTCGGTTCTGGGACTGGCTTTGGCTGGGCCTCTGGGATTGGATCCACTACGGCTGTTGCAGTCGTTGGCAGGGGATCCGGTTCCACCACCTTTGTCTGGGTCTCTGGTAACACAGACGGGGCCCTGGTGGACGGCTCAAGAACAGGGATGGGGGTGAAAGCTTGCTTAGCCTGGCTGCGGGTGACTATTCCCACCCTCTTGGCTAGCTTCACATGGTTGGCCAAGTCTTCCCCCAGCAGCATGGGGATGGGATAATTGTCATAGACTGCAAAAGTCCACATTCCTGACCAGCCCTTGTACTGGACATGCAACTTGGCTGTAGGCAAGGTTACAGACTGTGACACGAAGGGTTGAATGGTCACTGAAGCCTCCGGGTTGATGAGTTTGGGGTCCACTAGGGATTGGTGGATAGTTGACACTTGTGCCCCAGTGTCCCTCCAAGCGATAACCTTCTTTCTGCCCACTCTCAAGGTTTCCCTTCGCTCCGAGGGTATGAGAGAGGCATCTGGGTCTGGGGATCTTTGGGGTGATTGGGGTGTAATGAACTGTAATCGGTTGGGGTTCTTGGGGCAGTGAGCCTTTATATGCCCCAGTTCATTACATTTAAAACATCGCCCTGCTAAGGTATCACCGGGGCGATGTTGGTTGATGGAGACTGGTGTGGTGGGGTGAGAAGGCGTCTGGGGTTTCCCTTGGGATGTGGGTGGGGCCTTGGGTTGTCCCCGGTGATAAGGTTTTGTTTCTGCTTGCCCCTTCTGATATTCGCTCCAACTGCTACTAGCTTTTTTCTTTTCTGTCACCTCCACCCATTTGGCTCCAATCTCCCCCGCCTCGGTTACAGTTTTGGGCTTCCCATCTAGGATGTACCTTTCTATTTCCTCAGGAACACCCTCTAAAAACTGCTCCATTTGCATTAGGAAGGGCAACTCTTCCGTAGATTTAACATTTGCTCCTGATATCTAGGCATCCCAATTTTTCCCAATGTGGTAGGCATGTCGGGTAAATGACACATCGGGTTTCCATCTTAGGGCTCTGAACCGTCGACGGGCATGCTCAGGTGTTAGCCCCATTCTGATTCTGGCCTTGTT
>NW_020685551.1:0-1446 GCF_002925995.2 Terrapene triunguis
GTCTCTGTACACAGAGAGCTGTTACCCTTCCCTTCATAGTTATGACACGCCCCCCAAATCACAGATAGTGTTGGACGTTCGGTTCCACACTGGCTGTGATTTCTTCCTGGAGTTCTAGGAGAAAACAGAGTTAATAAGACATACTACTGACTATATAAAAACTAACAATGTTTCATTCCAAGAACAATTGTTAACCAGTTAACTCTGGGAAACTTTCCCGGGAGAGTGCATCAGCCACTTTGTTAGAAGCTCCCGAAATGTGTTGTATTTCAAAATCAAAATCTTGGAGAGCTAAACTCCACCGAAGAAGTTTTTTGTTATTTCCCTTGGCGGTATGAAGCCACTGTAGCGCAGCATGGTCTGTTTGTAGTTGGAAACGCCGTCCCCAAACATATGGGCGTAGCTTTTCCAGCGCGTACACAATGGCGTAGCATTCCTTTTCGCTGATTGACCAGTGACTTTCCCTCTCAGACAGTTTTTTGCTGAGAAACACGACAGGATGGAATTCTTGATCCGGTCCTTCCTGCATTAAAACTGCTCCCACGCCTCTCTCGGAAGCATCTGTGGTTACTAGGAACGGTTTGTCAAAGTCTGGGGCCCTTAGCACAGGGTCAGACATGAGTGTTGCCTTAAGCTGGTTAAAGGCCTTTTGACACTCATCAGTCCACTGAACTGCATTTGGCTGTTTCTTTCTGGTTAGGTCTGTCAGCGGGGCGGCGATTTGGCTGTAGTGTGGTACAAATCGCCTATAATATCCGGCCAAGCCTAAGAAGGATTGGACCTGTTTCTTTGACTTTGGAACCGGCCACTTTTGGATAGCATCCACTTTGGCCTGTAGGGGATTTATAGTTCCTTGACCCACCTGGTGCCCCAGGTACGTCACTCTGTTTTGGCCTATTTGACACTTTTTAGCCTTAACAGTTAGTCCTGCCTGTCGGATGCGCTCGAAGACTTTTCCCAGGTGCTCCAGGTGTTCTGTCCATGAATCAGAAAAAATGGCCACATCATCGAGGTAGGCAACTGCAGATTCTCCCAATCCCGCTAAGAGACCATCTACAAGTCTTTGGAAGGTGGCGGGTGCATTTCGCAACCCGAAAGGGAGTACATTGAATTCGTACACCCCTGCCTGGGTGACGAAGGCTGACCTTTCCTTAGCGGGTTCATCTAGTGGTACTTGCCAGTACCCTTTGGTTAAGTCTAAAGTAGAGATGAATTGGGCATGTCCCAATTTTTCCAATAGCTCATCTGTGCGTGGCATTGGATAGTTGTCAGGACGAGTTACAGCATTTAGCTTACGGTAGTCCACGCAAAAGCGTATTTCCCCATCTGGTTTGGGAACTAGAACCACTGGAGATGCCCATGCACTGTTAGAGGGGCGGATTATACCCATCTGTAGCATGTCCTGGATCTCCCTTTGTATAGCCGCTTGGGCATGAGGTGACTCCC
>NW_020685551.1:1546-4236 GCF_002925995.2 Terrapene triunguis
GATCTCCCTTTGTATAGCAGTTTGGGCATGAGGTGACTCCCGGTAGGGTGGGGTTCTAATTGGGTGAGCATTACCTGTGTCAATGGAGTGGTATGCCCGTTCGGTCCGTCCTGGAGTGGCTGAGAAAATCGGTGCAAAGCTTGTGCACAGCTCCTTGATCTGCTGTCGCTGCAGACGTCCCAGGGTCGTGGAGAGGTTCACCTCTTCCACGCCACCATTCCTTGTTCCTTCGTAGTAGACACCTGCAGGCCACTCCGCGTCATCTGTTTCCTGGGCTGTAAACTGGCAAACGTTTAATCCTCTGGAATAAAAGGGCTTAAGAGAATTAACATGGTATACCTTAGGCTTTATGTTGGAGGTGGGGGAGGCTATGAGATAGTTAACAGCTCCTAGGCGCTCCTGGACCGTGAATGGTCCTTCCCACGACGCTTCCATTTTATGGGCCTGGAGCGCCTTTAAGACCATGACTTGGTCTCCTACTTTGAAGGACCGTTCTCTGGAATGTTTATCATACCAGGCCTTTTGCTCTTCCTGAGCATCCTTTAGGTTTTCTTTAGCAAGGGCTAAAGAGTGTCGGAGGGTGTTTTGTAGGTTGCTTACAAAGTCTAGAATGTTAGTTCCTGGAGAAGGCGTAAACCCCTCCCATTGCTGCTTCACCAACTGTAATGGCCCCTTAACCTCGCGGCCATACACAAGTTCAAATGGTGAAAACCCTAAACTGGGATGTGGTACAGCCCTGTAGGCAAAAAGCAACTGCTGCAACACTAGGTCCCAATCATTGGAGTGTTCATTTACGAATTTACGTATCATGGCCCCCAAAGTTCCATTAAACCTCTCCACCAGACCATTGGTTTGATGGTGATGAGGGGTGGCAACCAAGTGATTCACCCCATGAGCTTCCCACAGGTTTTTCATGTTCCCTGCCAGGAAATTAGTTCCCGAATCTGTAAGGATGTCGGAGGGCCAACCTACCCTGGCAAAAATGTCTGCTAATGCCTGGCACACACTTTTAGTCTTGGTGTTGCTTAAGGGTACAGCTTCCGGCCATCGGGTAGCAAAATCCATGAAAGTCAGTACGTACTGCTTTCCTCTGGGTGTCTTCTTTGGGAAAGGACCCAGAATATCCACAGCTACTCGCTGAAATGGGACCTCAATTATGGGTAGTGGCTGGAGAGGGGCTTTAACCTGGTCTTGGGGCTTTCCCACTCGTTGGCACACCTCACAAGACCGGACATAATTAGCAACGTCCTTGCCCATTCCCTCCCAGTGGAAGGACTTCCCCAACCGGTCTTTGGTTCTGTTCACCCCAGAATGGCCACTGGGATGATCATGGGCTAAGCTCAAGAGCTTTACCCGATACTTAGTGGGAACCACCAACTGTCTTTGAGGATGCCAGTCTTCCTGGTGCCCACCAGAAAGAGTTTCCTTGTATAAAAGTCCTTGTTCTACAACAAACCGGGATCGGTTAGAAGAGCTGAGAGGCGGTGGGGTGCTCCGTGCCGCCGCCCAAGCTTTCTGAAGGCTGTCATCTGCTTCCTGCTCGGCCTGGAACTGTTCCCTTGATGCTGGAGACATCAGTTCCTCCTTGGACTGTGGACTGGGGCTTGGTCCCTCTGGAAGCGATGCAGGTGCTGGGGCTGTTTCCACTGACCGTGAACCGCTGTCCGCTGGTGCACTATGTGGTATCTCAGGCTCTGGCTGAGCCTCTTGGGTAGGGTTATCTGCTGCTTCCGCCAGTTCAGGCTCGCTGGTGCCCTCTGGCATTGGAGTTGTAGACGGGTTTGCAAGCGCTGGACTCCGTGCCGGCAATGGTTCTGGTGCTGGTTGCGTTGCCAGTTCCGGTTCCGGGACTGGCTTTGGCTGGGTCTCTGGGATTGGATCCACTACGGCTGTTGCAGTCGTTGGCAGGGGATCCGGTTCCACCACCTGTGTTTGGGTCTCCGGTAACACAGACGGGGCCCTGGTGGACGGCTCAGGAACAGGGATGGGGGTGAAAGCTTGCTTAGCCTGGCTGCGGGTGACTATTCCCACCCTCTTGGCTAGCTTCACATGGTTGGCCAAGTCTTCCCCCAGCAGCATGGGGATGGGATAATTGTCATAGACTGCAAAAGTCCACATTCCTGCCCAGCCCTTGTACTGGACATGCAACTGGGCTGTAGGCAAGGTTACAGACTGTGACACGAAGGGTTGAATTGTCACTGTAGCCTCCGGGTTGATGAGTTTGGGGTCCACTAGGGATTGGTGGATAGTTGACACTTGTGCCCCAGTGTCCCTCCAAGCGATAACCTTCTTTCCGCCCACTCTCAAGGTTTCCCTTCGCTCCGAGGGTATGAGAGAGGCATCTGGGTCTGGGGATCTTTGGTGTGATTGGGGTGTAATGAACTGTAATCGGTTAGGGTTCTTGGGGCAGTGAGCCTTTATATGCCCCAGTTCATTACATTTAAAACATCGCCCTGCTAAGGTATCACCGGGGCGATGTTGGTTGATGGAGACTGGTGTGGTGGGGTGAGAAGGCGTCTGGGGTTTCCCTTGGGATGTGGGTGGGGCCTTGGGTTGTCCCCGGTGGTAAGGCTTTGTTTCGGCTTGCCCCTTCTGATATTCGCTCCAACTGCTAGTAGCTTTTTTCTTTTCTGTCACCTCCACCCATTTGGCTCCAATCTCCCCCGCCTCGGTTACAGTTTTGGGCTTCC
>NW_020685552.1:0-2751 GCF_002925995.2 Terrapene triunguis
CCCCCCGCCACAGTCTGCGTCCCCGGTTTAAAATATTCCCGCGAAAACAGCAATACAGACAACGGTGTTCATTAACAAAATCGAAATGATTTTATTTTTTGGGAAGGGGAAGGGGGTGAAGGGGGTATGTAACTGGAGAGGATAGTCAAAATGAACTGGGTAAAGAAACGGGGGCAGGTTCAGCTTTTCTGTCCACAAACTGAAAAGTCACTGGTTGCCCTGCTCACTCAGGAACCTAGCTTTCAAAGCCTCCCGGATGCACAGGGCGTCCCGCTGGGATCTTCTAATGGCCCGGCTGTCTGGCTGGACGTAATCAGCAGCCAGGCTATTTGCCTCTAGCTCCCACCCCGCCATAAAGGTCTCCCCCTTGCTCTCACATAGATTGTGGAGCACACAGCAAGCTGCAATAACGATGGGGATATTGGTTTCACTGAGATCACAGCGAGTGAGTAAGCTTCTCCATCTCCCTTTGAGACGGCCAAAAGCACACTCCACCACCATTCTGCACTTGCTCAGCCGGTAGTTGAAGAGTTCTTTTTCTGTGTCCAGGGCGCCAGTATAGGGCTTCATGAGCCAGGGCATTAGCGGGTAGGCTGGGTCCCCGAGGATGACTGTAGGCATCTCCACATCCCCAAGAGTTATTTTGTGGTCTGGGAAGTAAATACCTTCCTGCAGCCGTCTAAACAGACCAGAGTTCCTGAACACGCGAGCGTCATGAACCTTGCCCGGCCATCCGACGTAGATGTTTGTAAACCGTCCCCGATGGTCCACCAGTGCTTGCAGCACCATTGAAAAGTAGCCCTTTCTATTGATGTACTGGCTAGCCTGGTGGTCCGGTCCCAGGATAGGGATGTGAGTCCCATCGATAGCCCCACCGCAGTTTGGGAATCCCATCGCGGCAAAGCCATCTATGATGACCTGCGCGTTTCCCAGGGTCACTACCTTTGGGAGCAGTACCTTCACGATTGCCTTGGCTACTTGCATGACAACAACCCCCACGGTAGATTTGCCCACACCAAAGTGGTTCGCGACTGACCGGTAGCTGTCCGGCGTTGCAAGCTTCCAGAGGGCTATGGCCACTCGCTTCTGGACAGTCAGGGCTGCTCGCATGCGGGTGTCCTTGCGCTTCAGGGCAGGGGACAGCAACTCACAAATTTCGAGGAAAGTCCCCTTCCGCATGCGAAAGTTTCGCAGCCACTGGGATTCATCCCAGACCTGAAGCACTATACGGTCCCACCAGTCCGTGCTTGTTTCCCGGGCCCAGAATCGCCATTCAACAAAATCCACATGCCCCATTGCCAACGTGATGTCCTGGGCGCTGGGGCTCGTGGTTTCTGACAGCTCTGTGCTACTCTCCGACTTCAGGCCATCACGGCGGTGTCGTAGCCTCCTCGCCTGATTACTCTTCATCTGCCTCAGGGAAAGGTGTATGATAAGCTGCGAGGTGTTGAGAACGGCCACAAGTGCAGCGATGGTCGCAGCGTGATCCATGATCGCAGTGCTGTGGCGTCCGCGCTGTCACTGACCAGAAAAGTGCGCGAACTGATTTCCCGCCGGCGCTTTCATGGAGGGAGGGAGGGCGTTAGTGAAGGACAGATGACGACAAATTTTTTTTACCCAGAAAGCATTGGCGGCTCGACCCAGAATTCCGATGGGCAGCGGGGACTGCGGGAACTGTGGGATAGCTGCCCACAGTGCACCGCTTCCAATATCGACGCTCGCCCCGTTAGTGTGGACTCACAAAGTCGAATTACTGTCCTTAGTGTGTCCTTAGTGTGGACACACACGTTCGACTTTGCAATATCGATTCCACATATTAGATTTAAGTAAAATCGAATTACCCTCGTAGTGTAGACATACCCTTAGTTTAGTACAGCACTTGTTGCATAGTTTAGGGTGGATTCTGCTGGATTAAAAAGGAGATACATGACTATAGCTATCCAGGATGGGTCAGAACCAAAGCCCCAGAGTCAAATAATTCCACACTTTGGCCTTGGGAAGGTTGAAATTCATTTCTGGATCTGAACTTCACAGCTTGAGCCTGCCTGTAACAGACATAAGGGTAAAAAACTCCACTGAATGTTGCAGCTTGACAAACTGCATTTCACAGTTTGAATCACTTCCTAATGCTTTTTTGAAGAAATTTAGCACCGTACAGTCCTTGTGCTCTCGCACTGCACTCATGATAAAAGAAATAAAGGAAAGGCTGATTATTTGAATGACTGTACATTGGAGACTTCCAAATGGATCCTGAATTTACTGTACAAAGAAGAACATTGAGGCCATTATTTTAATTGTGGCAAAAAAAAAATGTTACTATAAAGTTGAGACAGACAGGCAGAGAGAAGTAATATTATTAAATATTTTAATGGCCATAGGCCATGTATCCACAGCCAATAAAGGGAAAACCTTGAATAGATAATAATGTGAAAATTCAGTTAAAAAAAACCAGTACTATGTAGGCCAGTGATACTCAGAGTGAGGCTTGTGAGCCGCAAGTGGCACATAATGTGTCTCCTGTGACTCTTTGCAGCACATGATATTAAAACACTGTGTGGTTTCATTATTAACCAATCAGGATGCTTTTACCATGTTATTAACCAATTGTAGTGGATAAAATAATAATACTTGCTCCTTTTACTGTCAGAATTTTATATATATAAAACATTTCCACTGTCATACTGTTTAAATATGAATATGTAGTATTACACTGGTCTACAATTTTTGAGAAGTCGTCTGCTTCAGAGATAA
>NW_020685553.1:0-1754 GCF_002925995.2 Terrapene triunguis
ACTGGGTAAAGAAACGGGGGCAGGTTCAGCTTTTCTGTCCACAAACTGAAAAGTCACTGGTTGCCCTGCTCACTCAGGAACCTAGCTTTCAAAGCCTCCCGGATGCACAGGGCGTCCCGCTGGGATCTTCTAATGGCCCGGCTGTCTGGCTGGACGTAATCAGCAGCCAGGCTATTTGCCTCTAGCTCCCACCCCGCCATAAAGGTCTCCCCCTTGCTCTCACATAGATTGTGGAGCACACAGCAAGCTGCAATAACGATGGGGATATTGGTTTCACTGAGATCACAGCGAGTGAGTAAGCTTCTCCATCTCCCTTTGAGACGGCCAAAAGCACACTCCACCACCATTCTGCACTTGCTGAGACGGTAGTTGAACAGTTCTTTTTCTGTGTCCAGGGCGCCAGTATAGGGCTTCATGAGCCAGGGCATTAGCGGGTAGGCTGGGTCCCCGAGGATGACTGTAGGCATCTCCACATCCCCAAGAGTTATTTTGTGGTCTGGGAAGTAAATACCTTCCTGCAGCCGTCTAAACAGACCAGAGTTCCTGAACACACGAGCGTCATGAACCTTGCCCGGCCATCCGACGTAGATGTTTGTAAACCGTCCCCGATGGTCCACCAGTGCTTGCAGCACCATTGAAAAGTAGCCCTTTCTATTGATGTACTGGCTGGCCTGGTGGTCCGGTCCCAGGATAGGGATGTGAGTCCCATCGATAGCCCCTCCGCAGTTTGGAAATCCCATCGCGGCAAAGCCATCTATGATGACCTGCGCGTTTCCCAGGGTCACTACCTTTGGGAGCAGTACCTTCACGATTGCCTTGGCTACTTGCATGACAACAACCCCCACGGTAGATTTGCCCACACCAAAGTGGTTCGCGACTGACCGGTAGCTGTCCGGCGTTGCAAGCTTCCAGAGGGCTATGGCCACTCGCTTCTGGACAGTGAGGGCTGCTCGCATGCGGGTGTCCTTGCGCTTCAGGGCAGGGGACAGCAACTCACAAAGTTCGAGGAAAGTCCCCTTCCGCATGCGAAAGTTTCGCAGCCACTGGGATTCATCCCAGACCTGAAGCACTATACGGTCCCACCAGTCCGTGCTTGTTTCCCGGGCCCAGAATCGCCGTTCCACGATATCCACATGACCCATTGCCACCGTGATGTCCTGGGCGCTGGGGCTCGTGGTTTCTGACAGCTCTGTGCCACTCTCCGACTTCAGGCTCTCACGGCGGTGCCGTAGCCTCCTCGCCCGATTTCTCTGCATCTGCCTCAGGGAAAGGTGTATGATAAGCTGCGAGGTGTTGAGAATGGCCAGAAGTGCAGCGATGGTCGCAGCGTGATCCATGATCGCAGTGCTGTGGCGTCCGCGCTGTCACTGACCAGAAAAGTGCGCGAACTGATTTCCCGCCGGCGCTTTCATGGAGGGAGGGAGGGCGTTAGTGACGGACGGATGACGACAAATTTTTTTTACCCAGAAGGCATTGGCGGCTCGACCCAGAATTCCGATGGGCAGCGGGGACTGCGGGAACTGTGGGATAGCTGCCCACAGTGCACCGCTTCCAATATCGACGCTCGCCCCGTTAGTGTGGACTCACAAAGTCGAATTACTGTCCTTAGTGTGTCCTTAGTGTGGACACACACGTTCGACTTTGCAATATCGATTCCACATATTCGATTTAAGTAAAATCGAATTACCCTCGTAGTGTAGACATACCCTTAGTGTTAGCTCCACTGCAAAAGGAAGAATTACAAGACCTCAGCT
>NW_020685554.1:0-1073 GCF_002925995.2 Terrapene triunguis
CGTCTGCCCACCACACGGCTTGGGGGTCATCTGCTCTCGCCTTCACCCGCGCAGGTGCCGGCGTGGGTTCTGCGTCCCGGCTACAAAAGGTGATGGAAAATGGAAGCAGATTTAAACTAAACCGATTTGAAGCTGGTTAAGAGCGTTTACATGGAGGCACGGCCGGAGCAAAGCCGCCGCGCCATCTGGCTGTAGCTCAAAGGGGAAGATGCCCCCCCCTCCACTACTCTCTCTGCCGGTCCCCCTACGCGCCGATTCCCTGCATGGAGCAAACCAGACCCCATGTCCCACACTGCTCCCCGCCCCCCGGATTCCTCTTCAGCCTGGGATCGATCATGAGACGCAGCCTCTCTGGGGTGGGGCGCGGGGGCCGTTCAGGACAGGAAGTGAAGGAGAACCTGCCCTGGCTTGCATCAGCTCCTGGGAACTGCTTCTCCAATGGGCCGCCAGCCCATGCCTGGGCTAGGTGGGGCTGCGGGTCAGGAGTGAGGGGCACCGGCAGGGCTGGGGGGTGCCCGGGGCTGGGCTAGGTGGGGCTGCGGGTCGGGAGTGAGGGGCACCTGTCGGGTCTCACAGCTCTAAAGGAATCCTGCAGCCCCCCCGCCCCCCCAGCCGGGGCAGGCGTCTCCCCCCTCTCGGTGCCCCCACCCCCGGGCGATCCTGGTGGGAGCTGGGCTCCATGCTGGCGAGCTGCTGCCTGTAAGCACTGGCCACCCCCCCCCCCCATCTGCACCCCCACCCCTCCCCCGTGTCTGTCTCTCGCTCTGTCCCGTCCCCCCCCATTTCTCTGTCTTGGGGATCAGTGATGCTCTAAAAAAAACAAAAAAATACAAACAGAAAAAACTGACCAAGAACCACCCCCCCCCCCGGGGGGGCCCCCCCCCCTTTTCCCCCCCCCCCCCCACCTGGGCTCAGACAGCCCGGTCCCAGCCCCTCCCCCAACTCTCCATTTGCTGCCCCTGCCCCGGATTTCCCTCCACCCCTCCCAACCTCCCCCACCCTACCCCCATCCCCCCAGGGGGCTCCACCCCCCCACCACTCGGACCCCCCTTCCCCAGTCCAGCCCCCCCCCC
>NW_020685554.1:1173-1480 GCF_002925995.2 Terrapene triunguis
GCAGGGAATGGGGCGCAGGGCCTGTCCCCTCTAGGGGGCGCTGGCTCCCACCCGGCCCCACGGCACTCTGGGTAGATGAATCAGATAATGACTGTGGGGGGCTCTGGGGTGCACCCAGGGCAGAGGGAGCGGCTGGTCTGTATCCCCCCCTCCCCATGGAGAGATGAGAGGATTGTAACCCCCACCCCCACTCGCCGGCCTTTCCCCCTCACCCCCTCCTGATCATAGAACCCAGGTGTCCTGGCTCCCAGCCACTGCTGCTCTACCCACTAGACACCCGCCCCCCCCCAGCATCAGGGAAAGAACC
>NW_020685555.1:0-1038 GCF_002925995.2 Terrapene triunguis
AATCCCTTCCAGACCCCTGCCAGTGGCCAGATGAAACCCTGAAGCATGAGCTTTTAGAAACATAAGACATACGCCGCAAGTGAGACCCAGGGTTGCTGAGCCCTGCCCTCCACCTTCACAAGCAGCCCCATCATACAATCCCACTCAGACATGTGTCCAGCTCTCTCTTAAAATGAATTCGGTCATTTGCCCCCCACAACTTCTATTTGGAGGCTGCTCCAGAACCTCGCCCCACTGGTGGTTAGAAACCTCCCTGTAATTTCTAGCCAGTCTCTCCATCACTCACACGCCCAAATGTACACGTGAGCCAGGCTAACACAGTCTGGCTCCTTGTCCCCCTTTAGTGATTAGGCCATGAATGGTGGTTTATAAGACAATGGGTTCATTCCCCAGCTGGTGGCAATGGATACACAGCTCCTTTGGAGGCAGTAGGTCAGATCGACAGATGCTGAAAATTGTTTTAGGGCCACCAGAGTCAATGGAACTACACGGATGTCTTCTCTCACCTACCCCAATCTTACAACTGTCTGACTCCTTTTGTTCCAAGGAAGCCACTCCTGATTCATACACACAAGCAAGACAACTCCCATCATTGTTTTCAGTGGCCATGGAACAGGTGCTAGTGGCCAAGCAGTGTAACAGGTATTGTTTGGGCACAGAATGAAAGTGTCATTCCACTCACGCACACAATTTACACCCATTTAACTCCACAACTGGACCAGATTTTCTACTAGTGTAAATCACCCCAGCAGCAGTGACAGCAGTTAATCTGGATTTGCATTGGTGCAACTGAGATCAGAATCAGACATGTTTGTGTGCAAGCTGTGTGGTCATGGAAATAACTGACATTAGTGAACAGATACTAAGGGTATGTCTACACTACGAGAGTAGTTCGATTTTAGTTAAATCGAATATGTGCAATCGATATTAGAAAGTCGAACGTGTGTGTCCACACTAAGGACAGTAATTCGACTTTGTCAGTCCACACTACCGGGGAAAGCGTCGACATTGGAAGCAGTGCACTGTGGGCAGCTATCC
>NW_020685556.1:0-1993 GCF_002925995.2 Terrapene triunguis
CCGGTAGCTGTCTGGCGTTGCAAGCTTCCACAGGGCTATCGCCACTCACTTCTCCACTGTGAGGGCTGCTCTCATCCTGGTATTCTGGCGCTTCAGGGCAGGGGAAAGCAAGTCACAAAGTTCCATGAAAGTGCCCTTACGCATGCGAAAGTTTCGCAGCCACTGGGCATCGTCCCAGACCTGCAACACGATGCGGTCCCACCAGTCTGTGCTTGTTTCCCGGGCCCAGAATCGGCGGTCCACGGCATGAACCTGCCCCAGTAACACCAAGATTTCCACATTGCTGGGGCCTGTGCCTTGTGAGAGGTCCATGTCAATTTCCTCATCACTATCGTCGCCGCGCTGCAATCGCCTCCTCCTCAGCTGGTCCTGGTTTGGCTTTGGCATGTCCAGGAGGCTCTGCATGTTTTCCAGGACAATGCGCGTGGTGTTCATAGTGCTCAGAATTGCCGCGGTGATCTGAGCGGGCTCCATGATCCCAGTGCTGGCTATGGCGTCTGGTCTGAAAAAAGGCGCGAAAGTAGTATCTGACGGACCAGGGGAAGAAGGGAGGGAGGGAGAGAGGGAGGGAGGGGCGAGTGACACCGCGTACAGGTACAGGGAATTAAAATCAAGAAAGGTGGCTTTGCATCAGGGAAACACAAACAACTGTCACACAGAATGCCCCCCCCCCCAAAGATTGAACTCAAAAGCCTGGGTTTAGCAGGAGGGAGGGGGGAAGCAAATGAATGGAGAATAAATCTATTTTTTACATCTTAAGACGACGGTGCAGCATGACTGATAGCCCTTGGCATTTTCTGGGTGCTTGGCAGCAAATACTGGGCGCTTGGCAGTTAGCCTTCAGGTCTATTGCACCATCTGATACCCACTGCAATATGACAACGACGGATACCAATCATAATATGCTATCTACTGCCCAAAAGGCAAGGGGTTGCTGCTGTGTAGCAATCTAGCCCCACGTCTGCCAGCCCCATGTCTGCCAGCACCCAGATCGCCATCGGCCTCTTCTGGGTGCTTAGCAGACAATACTGGGCACTTGGCAGAAAATAGCATACTACGACTGATAACCATCATTGTCTGCCCGGGTGCCCATGATCGACAGCCACTGCAGTACGACGACGACGGTTACCAGTCAAAATAAACCATCTTCTACCAAAAGGCAAGGGGCTGGTGCAATGCAGCACCACGGCTGCCAGCCCCACAGCTGCCTGCACCCAGATCGCCAATGAAGGCTACCAGTCATGCTGCACCGTCTACCGCCAAAAGGCAGTAAGCTGCTGCTGCTGTTTAGCAATGCAGTCCCACGTTTGCCGGCACCCGGAAGAGATATGGTGACGGTAAGCTGAGCTGAGCGGGCTCAATGCTTGGCGTGGTATGTTGTCTGCACAGGTAACCCAGGTAAAAAGGCGCGAATCTATTGTCTGCCGTTGCTGTGACGGCGGGGGAGGGGCCTGACGCAATGTACCCAGAACCCCTCGCGGCACTGCTTTGCATCATCCGGGCATTGCGATCTCAACCCATAATTCCAATGGGCGCCGGAGGCTCCGGGAACTGTGGGATAGGTACCATAGTGCAATGCGCCGGAAGTCGACGCTAGCCTCGGTACTGTGGACGCGGTCCGCCGACTTCATGCACTTAGAGCATTTTAGGTGAGGACACACACAATCGGCTGCATACAACCGGTTTCTATAAAACCGGCTTCTATAAATCCGACCTAATTCTGTAGTGTAGACATAGCCTAAGTTCACCCACTCCCAGCTCCAGCTTTTAAACTCTGCTTGTGATTTCTGTGCATTGGCCAGACAGGGGCAGCCTGGAACTGGCCCAATGCCCCCACCTCCACAAGCTGTAATTAAACTGATGAAACAAGCAAGCAGAATTAGATTGTTTACAATAACTCACAAAATGTAAATAGCCCTCCACCATTGTCTTTCTCCTGCGTTCGGTTTCCTGAGCTCCCACTGATGCTCTCTACTGTGTATTGCATTCGCTC
>NW_020685557.1:0-1039 GCF_002925995.2 Terrapene triunguis
TTGTGAAGCACCTTCCAGATGAATGCAGCTCTGACAGGGGATCTGCCCATCGCTCCTACGTGAGTCTGTGATCTGCTTCTGCTGTCTGAGGGGGACACTCGCTATCTGAGGTATAGCTACGCAGCACATCTGTGATGAGGACAGGTTACAAACACTGGGTTCAATGACAGATGAGGTCGGGGAGGTTCTGGAAGGGGAATGGCAGCACCACACAGGGTCATAATACTCATACAGGGGCCTCACTTTCCCTTTGTTTTCCATCACTCATTCCCTGACAGCCTCTCCACACACACACAGATTCATAACCCTCTCCGTGTCCCACACACACTCCATTGGCTACAGCCTCTCTGTGACTCCCCCAGATGGGGGCTTGTCTCTGCATCGCCCCAGCAGGGAAGGAGAGAGGCTGAAGGAGGTTGGGGCAGGTGGGGATAGACAGGAATGGAAGAGACACTTCCTCCTCCTCTTCTTAAGAGACATCTTAAGCTCACCCTTGAGAAGTTCCAGTGCTGGGTGAGCTTAAATCACCCACCTTGCCATTAACAGCTGGTGGCAGGAACCAGCTTGATCACTGAAGGCTGGCCACCTCTTCCTGCCTTCCTAGGGGCATTAACATGGATTTTCCCTTCCCCAAAATCCATCTATGAGACAAGAAGGCCAACATGTCTATCAGCTATAGCTGGGATTAACACGTAGTACTTATAAAGCAGTGTTGAGTAGAGTGATGCTGAGGTTGTGAGTTCAAGTCTTACCTGCAGCAGCATCTCTTTTCTTTAAGCAAATGGCTTCAGCCATTCATCTTGCCCTGTAGAAAATCAATTCCAGCTGAGAAGACACTGAGAAAGGGAGACATCCAGGTCAGCCCCCTTCACTTGTTACTTTGGCTACAGCAGTGGTTCTCAACCTATTTCCCATTGTGGGTGCATATGCAGCTCTCTGGGTGTTACATGGGCCATATCCACACAATATATCTACGACTTGTATGTCTCTGAGGATGTCACGTGGGCCGCACCTGTGCTGATTGGGCCGCAAGCGGCCC
>NW_020685558.1:0-1421 GCF_002925995.2 Terrapene triunguis
GGGGGGCAGGGCTGGGTGAGCAGGGGCTGCGGGTTGGGAGTGAGGGGCACCGGCAGGGCTGGGGGGGGCAGGGCTGGGTGAGCAGGGGCTGCGGGTTGGGAGTGAGGGGCACCGGCAGGGCTGGGGGGGGCACTTTGATGGCTGGCCGTGGGACCCATGGGGATCGCAGGGCTCCCAGACTCCTGTGGGGTGGGTGCCCCACGTGTGGATCCCGAGGGTCGTGTGTCCCCCCCTCCCCCGGCAAACAGGCCGTGACCCCAATGAACGACGCGGAGACTCTGGGCTTGTTTCCTTCGGGTCTTTTCCAGGTACAAGGAACCATCAAGCGGGTCACGGAGGGGGGGGTCAGGGAATAATTTAATTCGGGGGGGGGACGGAGTTGGGTCAGAACCGGGGGGAGGGGGGGTAATAAATATGGGAAGAAACAGCGAACAGCCACAAAAGGCAGAAACCCCCAGGAGGCCACAGTCCTCAGCGCCTGGGCTGACCCATGGCGCTCACAGCCTCCAGCCCCACAGCTCAGCCTCTGAGCCTGACCCCTAGCCCCAGGCTGACCCACAGCGTCCATGTGAGTGCCAGTGTCTGAGTCGCTCCGGTTCCCAAGCAGAGCCCAGCGGGGCGGGGGCCGGGGGCTCCATCCCTCCAGCCCCCCCCCGGCTACGTCCGCCCGGCGCGGCTCAGCAGGGTGCAGACGCAGGCCGTGTCGATGCGGATCCAGCGCCAGCCCACCAGCTTGTTGGCGTCGGCGGTCAGGGCCCGCACGTACGACTGCTTGGCCTTGCACTCGGAGAGCCAGTGGCGCCGGTCCACGCCCCGGCACCCGCCCGCCGTCCCGCCTGCTGGATTGCACTTGGTCTCGAAGAAATACTGCTTGAGCGGCCCGGTGAGCGTCTGCACCTCGGACAGCACCGTCACCGCCTTGCCCCGGATGTCCACGGCCGTGCGCTTGTCCGTCACCCACAGGCTGACGCTGTCGCACACGGACATCTCGCCCCGGCGGGCCGTCTCCGGCCCCCCGGCCTGCCGCGCCCGCCGCGTCCCGTTGGCCGGCCCCGCACGCACGCCCGGCTCCTCCTCCAGCAGCAGCAGCAGGGGGGGCCCGGCAGGGGCTCGGCTGGCCAGGGCCACGCGGGGGGACGACAGCTCCCAGTCGCCCGGGGAGGAGGGCGGCGCGGCCCAGGGGACCCCGGCGTCCGGGTCGGCGGGGGAGGGGAGGCGGAGCGGCGCGGCGTGGAGGGCGCAAAGGAATGCGGTGACCATAGCCTGGAGCCGAAAGAGCATCACCACCGGGACCTGGGGGGAGAACCGGGGGGGGGGGGGGGGGTGAGGGCTGGCAGGTCCCGCCCCCCCCCATTAAACCCCCACAGCACCGAGACAGAGACCCAGCCGCAGGTCGGGAGTGAGGGGCACCGGCAGGGCTG
>NW_020685558.1:1521-3078 GCF_002925995.2 Terrapene triunguis
GGGGGGGGGGCAGGGGCTGCGGGTCGGGAGTGAGGGGCACCCTGGGTGTTACCTGCAGTGTCAGCGTGTCCTGCAGCGTGGGGGGGCCAGTTCCCCGCAGAGCCAGCCCTGGGCTCGATTCATGACCCTCCTGCAGCTGAGGCCCCGTCCTGCCCCGCCCCCGGGCGCTGGGCGACTCCTACCAGGAGCAGGGTTTCTTCGGCGTGATCCCAGCCCAGAGCCCCGCACCCCTGGGGGGCTCCCGGCCCCGCTGCTCCATGGCTCTGCAGTGGGGAGGCTCAGGGGAAGCGCAGGGCTGGCGCCCCCTCCCTGGGGGGCACGACGCTCATGCTGCAGGCGTCCGGTTGGGACAAGGGTGGGAGGTTTGGGTCACAGCAGCTGGGGAGGGGGGAGTCGCTCAAGAGACCTGAGGGGAAAGAGAAATACATCGATTAATGTTAACTGGGAAGAGAACCCAGGAGTCCTGGCTCCCAGCCCCCTCCCCTGCTCCAACCACTAGACCCCACTCCCCTCCAGAGCTGGGAGAGAACCCAGGCGTCCTGGCCCCCAGCCCCCACTGCTCAAACCACTACACCCCACTCCCCCCAGGCATGCAGGTTTTAGGGAGGTTCTGAGTTCTAGAACATGGGGAGCCTAGAACCGCTCTCCCGAGCTGTCGGGCCAACGTGCTCTAGAAAAGGTGCCAACACGCGGGCGGGCCTAGAACTCGCCCCAGACA
This sequence comes from Terrapene triunguis, assembly GCF_002925995.2. NCBI lineage: Eukaryota > Metazoa > Chordata > Testudines > Emydidae > Terrapene > Terrapene triunguis. The sequence goes on from NW_020685558.1 coordinate 2,240, forward strand.
CATTGATTGGCTCTAGAACGTGCCCCATGGCACACACTGGGATCTAGATCGTGCCCAGCAATGAAAGAACCCGCATCATGGCGCCGAATTCCTCCGGTGCCGCATTGCACCAGGGTCTAGAGCAGCCAGCGAAAGGACAGTGTGATCTAGAACATGATGCTGGCCACAGGTTCTAGAACCCACGGGATCTAGACCCTCGGTATTTAAAAAGCTGATGCCAGGATCTGGAACTGGGATCTAGAACGTGGCCAACCCCCCAACCCCCCGCAACGTGACCCTCTACAGCCGAGCACCGGCTATTGACACCTCCCGGCTCTCGAGCGCGGTGCCCCTGGGTTCTAGCTGCAGATTCCAGACTGGCGGCTGGGGAGGGGGGCGGGGATGGGATCCAGATGCAGGAACATCTGGGAGGGGGAGGGGGGCGGCTAATGCGCTCGCCTTTGAAACCGAAACCTGAAACCCACCTGCCCTTCCCCCCCCGCCCCTTCCCCACAGAGAGCCTCCCGCATCCCGGCACTGAGCTGCCCGTTCTCATCAACCTGGGGGGCGGCGGGCTGGGATTGAGTGGTCAGAGCGGGGGTGGGGGGGCTGGGAGCCAGGACTCCTGGGTTCTCTCCCCGGCTCTGGGAGGGGGGTGGGGCTAACAGAATATAACCAGTTTTTAGAGAGATTAGATTCTGACCCCGAGGCTATTTGCATAAAGTGTTACCCACAATCCCCGGCGCCGTGACCTCCTGTGCAGGAACCAGCCACTGCTGCTAAGCAGGTATGTGCAGCTGAGCCAGACGTGCGCCAACCTGCCAGTGCCGGGAACAGCCAGCGCAGCGGTGCCCCTCACT
>NW_020685559.1:0-3627 GCF_002925995.2 Terrapene triunguis
CGCATTCTGCACTACGTCATGCCAGAAAATTTGACAGGACGGTTGAGAGTCTGCATGGAATGATCTTTTATTTTCAGGAGGCCTGAAACCAGATTATCTCAAATAAGTAGGTCATGGAAATTGTGGATAAGAGGTAGTCTGTCCAGTTCCAGTCTCTCCCTCTCTGACACGTCCCTCTCTCATTTTCTTGAGGGAACCCCTTGATAAGACACTGTTAAAGGAGGAGGAAGCCTTTATGCAATTCAGGGCAGTGGAAGGAGTCCCTGTAGAATTCCAGGGTGCGGAGGGTTATTCGGATTATTTCCTAATTCCAAAGAAGAAAGGGGGCTGGTATCCCATCCTGGATCTCCAATGACTCAACCAATTCATATATTGCTTCAAGTTCAGGATGGTGACCTTCGCTTCTATAGTTCCTACCCTAGATCCTCAATATTAGTTCACACTCAATTTACAGGACACCTGTTTCCTTATAGCAATTCACCCGGCCCATAAGAAATACCTTAGATTGGCTGGTTGCTAGTCCCAATACAGCATGATTTCTTTTGATCTCTCCACTGCTCCCAGAGTATTCATCAAGTGCCTAGCATTCATGGTGGCTCACTTAGGGAGGCAGGAAGTATATGTCTACTGTAACAAAGTTCCTCCTCTATCTTGGTGGGTCCTGCGCTTATTGGCGATTTGCTTGCCTCAGAGATTCACCATGTGGGTTGGGAAACAGCCCAGAGACCTTCCCCTCTGGAAGAACCCACAGTCCAGGTCAATTGGGAGGTTTGGGGGGAACTCGGACCCGCCCTCTACTCCGGGTTCCAGCCCAGGGCCCTGTGGACCGCAGCTGTCTATAGTGCCTCCTGTAACAGCTGCATGACAGCTACAACTCCCTGGGCTACTTCCCCATGACCTCCTCCAAATACCTTCCTTATTCTCACCACAGGACCTTCCTCCTGGTGTCTGATAACACTGGTCTACAATTTTTGAGAAGTCGTCTGCTTCAGAGATAAAATGTGCTATTTATTATGTATTTTGATGTGCTGAATTCAAATATGACAATTAAAACAACTGATTGGCTACTGTTTCTAAGATATTTAAGTTTTTACATTTTATGTCTATGTATATTGTGTAGATAGTAGAGTTTTAATCATAAATTGTAAACCTAGGTCTTTTCATGTGTTTATGGTTGCTTTACATGATAATATTTCACCTGTCCTGTTTATGTAAGGCTTTAAAAATCAGCAAAAGGGTTATATAAATAAAATTTATTATGAAACAAAAGGCAAAAAACTATTATGTACATAGTTTAGTCCTATTCAGTGTCTACTCGGCGCTTCTTGGCTTGTCTCTTGTATTCATTAAATGGAGCATCTCTTGTCACTGTCCAGCAATAGTCTGCAAGCATTGATGGGCTCCATTTGCCCTGATAGCGTTTCTCCATTGTTGCAATGTCCTGGTGAAATCGCTCGCCGTGCTCGTCGCTCACTGCTCCGCAGTTCGGTGGAAAAAAATCTAGATGAGAGTGCAAAAAATGTCTCTTTAGTGACATGTTGCAACCAAGGCTTTTGTATGCCTTGAGGAGGTTTTCCACCAACAACCTGTAGTTGTCTGCCTTGTTGTTTCCGAGAAAATTTATTGCCACTAACTGGAAGGCTTTCCATGCCGTCTTTTCCTTGCCACGCACTGCATGGTCAAATGCATCATCTCGAAGAAGTTCACGAATCTGAGGACCAACAAAGACACCTTCCTTTATCTTAGCTTCACTTAGCCTTGGAAATTTTCCACGGAGGTACTTGAAAGCTGCTTGTGTTTTGTCAATGGCCTTGACAAAGTTCTTCATCAGACCCAGCTTGATGTGTAAGGGTGGTAACAAAATCTTCCTTGATTCAACAAGTGGTGGATGCTGAACACTTTTCCTCCCAGGCTCCAATGACTGTTGGAGTGGCCAATCTTTCTTGATGTAGTGGGAATCTCTTGCACGACTATCCCATTCGCAGAGAAAACAGCAATACTTTGTGTATCCAGTCTGCAGACCAAGCAAGAGAGCAACAACCTTCAAATCGCCACAAAGCTGCCACTGATGTTGGTCATAGTTTATGCACCTCAAAAGTTGTTTCATGTTGTCCTAGGTTTCCTTCATATGGACTGCATGACCAACTGGAATTGATGGCAAAACATTGCCATTATGCAGTAAAACAGCTTTAAGACTCGTCTTCGATGAATCAATGAACAGTCTCCACTCATCTGGATCGTAAACGATGTTGAGGGCTGCCATCACACCATCCATGTTGTTGCAGGCTACAAGATCACCTTTCATGAAGAAGAATGGGACAAGATCCTTTTGACGGTCACGGAACATGGAAACCCTAACATCACCTGCCAGGAGATTCCACTGCTGTAGTCTGGAGCCCAACAGCTCTGCCTTCCTCTTGGGTAGTTCCAAATCCCTGACAAGGTCATTCAGTTCACCTTGTGTTATGAGGTGTGGTTCAGAGGAGGAGGATGGGAGAAAATGTGGGTCCTGTGACATTGATGGTTCAGGACCAGAAGTTTCATCCTCTTCCTCTTCCTCGTCTGACTCAAGTGAGAATGATTCTGGTGCATCAGGAACCGGCAGTCCTTCTCCGTGGGGTACTGGGTGTATAGCTGATGGAATGTTTGGATAATGCACAGTCCACTTTTTCTTCTTTGACACACCTTTCCCAACTGGAGGCACCATGCAGAAGTAACAATTGCTGGTATGATCTGTTGGCTCTCTCCAAATCATTGGCACTGCAAAAGGCATAGATTTCCTTTTCCTGTTCAACCACTGGCGAAGATTTGTTGCACAAGTGTTGCAGCATATGTGTGGGGCCCACCTCTTGTCCTGATCTCCAATTTTGCAGCCAAAATAAAGGTGATAGGCTTTCTTAACCATAGTGACTATACTGCACTTCTGTGATGCAAAAGTCACTTCACCACAAACATAGCAGAAGTTATCTGCACTGCTCACACAAGTACGAGGCATCTCTGCTCACTTTGGCTAAACAGAAATGTGTCCCTTTGCAAAATCAAAAACTGACAAATAAGAGAGCACGACACTGTATGATTTCTAGAGCTGATATAGGGCAATTTGTTCAGCAGAGTGATGTAAGCTTCGTTATGATTGCATCATCCATGACTTCTAGGAATAACATGATGCAATTCATATCATGTATGATGCAATACCAGCTTCAGATTGCATCATTCATTGTTTTGCCTAAAAAGCAAGTACTGTCCAAACCCAGTCATAGATTTATTCATAGATCCAGTCAAAGATGTATTTTAGTCATTTCTGGTTTAAATTGAGATCCCTTCCCTTTATAACTCACTTGTCCTTCGCCATTCCCAAGTCAAGGGTCGTATATACTGACCCAATAGCATATCTTGAAAACTAGAGCCAATCAACAATTTTAAGCATCATTTTCGTTCTCAGTGACCCAGAATTAGTAAAGTTTGACTACATTTATTTCAGAAGCATTTTGGCTGTAGAGCAGTGTTATTAATTTCACCCGGGCAGCCCTCTCAGGAATCAGGGGCCCCTCCTGTACAGACAGGTAACTAAAAAGACAGGGTATGCTCCAGAAAGCAGGGCCGGCTCTGGCTTTTTTGCCGCCCAAG
>NW_020685560.1:0-2065 GCF_002925995.2 Terrapene triunguis
GCAGGGCGGCGAGCCCCGGCGGGGGCTCGGCTCTCCCCCCGGCGGCCGGGGCGAGGGCGGGGGGGGCAGCCGGGGCGCCGGGGGGAGGGCGGCGAGCCCGGCTGTGGCCCCGCTCTCCCCTGCGGCCGGAGCGCCGCGCCGCCCCCCTCCAGGTGCCGCCCCAAGCACCAGCTTGGGTGCCTGGTGCCTGGAGCCGGCCCTGCCTGCCTGGGAGGCCACTGCAAAGTGCGCTGTCCCTTTAAGAGCGCTCAGCGCCTGACTGAGTGACCAGGGCGTGAATTACAGGTTTGCCCGGGGCGTGCGGGCATCCCGGCCCCTTCTCACGCGATCCCTCGGAGCCAAGTGGCTGCAGCCAAGGACTGCCGCGGCACCTCCCCTGGAGCCGGCCCGGTGCCCTCTCCTGTCTCCCCTGCTCGGCTCCCACGTGTCCAGCGCTGCTAACTGGATACATTTCAGACACGCGTGGCGCGTGTCCCCATTCACCTTGGGAGAACACGGATCGCACGGCTAGGGGGTCAGCGCTCGCCCCCTTGCCTGCCGAGCCCAGCTGAACCCCCCAGGGTGTGATCGGAGCCCCGGGAGTGTCAGGGTCCGGTGTGTGTGTGGGGGGGAGGGTTCTCGGGGGGGGGGAGCCAGGGCTTCCCGCAGGTTGCACATTGGCATCGCCCTTCCTGCAGCGCGGCCTTCTGCCCCTGCCCATCTCCCTTCTCACGCCATGCCCCGTCCTGCCAACGTTTCAGAAAGTGCCTCCAAGTCTGGAGCAGTGACCTCCCTTGTCCTCTGCCCCTCAGCTGCCTTTGACTTGTCTCCCCCACACGCAGCGCCCCGGTCCTGTTTGTGTCTGCACGGGAAAAGCGGGGGAACGCAGCCAAACGACTTCGCACGCGAAGCTGGGCAATCGTTAACCCGAGCGAGGACGGGGCAGAAAGCGCTGCTACCTGATAAACTTTAACCTGCTGCTGTGGTACCTGCGCATCCCTCTGCTTTCCCCTCAACTCCATCCCTCTGCCCTTCAATCCTGTCCCTCTGTCCTTCCGGGCCTCCCCCGCACCCCCAGCCTCTGGCACCGGAGTCACGGGGGGGCGGAGGGTGAGAAAGGGACACAACAAGCCAGGGGAGGAAGGGCAGCCCCTGGGACTATGCCCGGGGATCTCCCTCACCATTTCCAACTGCTTCTTTTGAGTGCAGTTTCTCTGCGGACGTTATAGACAGAGGGGGTGAAAAAACCCTGGCCCCACTGAAATCAATGGGGAGTTTTGAAATGGTCTTCAATGGGACGAGCGTTTCACAGGCGGAGATTAGTGCTTTAGAGAGTTTTGCTGCCCTGGTTATTTTTGTTTCACAAACACTCGCCTATAGTCCGTAGAAACCAGTGCATATTTAGCCAGGGCCAGCTCCAGGCACCAGCTTGCCAAGCAGGTGCTCGGGGCGGCCACTCCGGAGAGGGGCGGCACGTCCAGCTATTCGGCGGCAATTTGGCGGACGGTCTCTCACTCCCCCTCCGAGCGAAGGACCTCCCGCCGAATTGCCGCTGCAGATCGCAGCTTTTTTTTTTTTTTTTTTCCCCCCTTGGGGGGGCAAAAACCCTGGAGCCGACCCTGTATTTAGCCATGGGGATCTCTGGTCAGTTTCACTCAGTCCTGCACGTAGGGGGACCCTGAGTTTCTGCGATCTCGAGTTACATGTGACAGGGGACATTCCCTTTTCCTGAGGTGCCTGCTCCCACCGCAAATCTAGCAGGGTGAAATGCTGTAAGAAAGATTCCGCCGGTGGTACGTGTGTGCAGGGCCAGTGCTACCATTAAGGCAAACTAGGCGGTTGCCTAGGGCACCAAGATTTGGGGGCGCCAAAAAGCGCTGCCCCAATTTTTTTTTTACAGCATTCCTGGGCTGGGCTGCCGGTGACGCACTGACACGTGCTCAGACTCCCTCTCTCAGCACAGCGGCCGCTCCATGCAATTATTGTCATTGTCGGCGGGGGCGACGTGCTCCGGGAGGGGGCGTAGCAGAGGTGAGCTGGGGTGAGGAGCCCTGCGGCAGCTCCCCTCCCCCGCCCTGAGGCACAC
>NW_020685560.1:2165-6136 GCF_002925995.2 Terrapene triunguis
CCTCCCCTCCCAGGCTTGCGGTGCCAAACAGCTGATTGGCGCCGCAAGCCTGGGAGGTGGGAGAAGTGGAGCGGCCGCTGCGCTGGGAGACGGAGTCTGAGCTGCATGTGTCAGCGCGCTGCCGGCAGCCCAGCCCAGGAATGCTGTACAAAAAAATTGGGGGCACCACTTTTTGGCTCTCCCAAATCTTGGCACCCTAGGCAACCGCCTAGTTTGCCTTAATGGTAGCACCGGCCCTGCTGCCAAGACGTTTTCAGGGCCCACCACTTAACACAGCTCTCAATAATTTCAGCTATTCGGATGATCCTCAATGATTTCAGCTCTGCAGTGTGTAACGTGACTCTCAATTAAATCTTAATCAGCTTCATTATTACACAGTGGAGAGACAACAGCATCTGGGTCCCTTGGGCATGCCCCACACCACAAGGACAAACATCTGTCCCCACCTTCTCTCCACTCACTGGGCTGTCAAACTCATGTCCCCTGCCTAGTGAGTGTCATTTAGTTGACGGTGAGTCCCTCAATCAGGGCATGCCAAGTACAGTTCTGCTGCCCTTGATTTCCACAACAAGGATAACAACCCTTTATTACTCCTGACCCAATAACAAGGAGATTGGGGATCCAACACCATCCAAAAGTGATCGTTTGGGCAAGCAGTCCCATCATGCTGAGCACCTATGCTGTGTGGGTGTGCCCATGTAAACAAGATCAGCTCCTGAAGTCCTCTTCCACGGCTAATCACTAGATGTCAGAAGAGAGCTCATTCAGACTCTGCTTACATCCTTATCATTTACATACTAGTATACTTCATTTTTAATACCTACTGTCTCTTTTTTATCTTAAAGTTTATAAAATAAATGTAAATCCATGTTTGGATTCCTTTCATAACTAATTTTTGCATGAGTAAAATTTTTGACTTTATTTAGCTTTTCCATGTCTTTCAACTTCTGCACACTTCTCCATACGTTAACTTGAACGGCATGTGGAGTTCTAACATCATGTGCTATAGTTTACATTCTTAGTTCCCAACTATCCTCATATATTTGTTTGGTACTTTGGCCCAGAAAGTTAGGCTCAGTAGTTTCATGTGTAGTGTAACTAGAAGGTATCGATTGCATGCATACAGGTTGTGTAATAAATGCACTACACACAATTTGCAGTGCCTGGGCTTATATTAAATCTATTTTTTTAAGTTCCAATTTCGATGCTGACCCAAAAGCTTGGCAGCTGCGGTCAATAACTGGTCTGATTAAGGCTCTTTATACTATCAGCAGTGTTTTCTTATCTGCCCCCCAATTAGTCCCAGCAAGCCGTTTAAGCAGGTTAATCCTCCCTGTACATTTATCTTTAACATAGTCTATATGATCTTTCCAAAGTAATTTAGTATCAAGTATTACTCCTAGGAATTTAAACCTTTTAACAATATCTATTTGCTCTCCATACAGATACAGTTTATATTCCTTTGTACCTTCCCTTTTTGTAAAGATCACTTCTTTGGTTTTAGCAATGGAAATTTTGAAACCCCTTGCATTTTGCGAGTCAGAGATCTCTCGGAACGCATTGTTGATTCTCTTTTTTGCCACCTCAATATTCCTGTTCCCAACCCATAGAACACAATCATCTGCAAATAGAATGACACCTACCACAGAACTTATTCATTTTAGCAGATCATTTATCATAATATTAAATAAGATTGTGCTGATAACTCTTCCCTGTGGTGAACCATTTTTTAAATTATATATATTCGACATAACTTTCCCAATTCTGACCTGCATGGTCCTTTTACTCAAAAATTCTCTAATCCACCCATACATTCTTCCTCCTATCCCTAGAGCACCTACTTCATACAACAAGCCTTCCCTCCATCTCATGTCATATGCCTTTCAAAATAGTTATATCTAATTTCTTAAAATTTCAGTTTCTAATTTAACAGTGTGATCAGTGGTGCATCTTCATCTCCTAAAACAACTCCACACCTTATCTATCATGCCATACTTTTCTAAATACAAAACCAATCTTTCATTCACCATTCTCTCCATAATTTTACCCAGGTGGGCTGTAAGGGCAATTGGTCTATAAGCATCAACTTTTGTGGATAATTTGTCAGGTTTTCATATTGGAATTACTACTGCATGTTTCCACCCTATTATATGTTTTTTCCCATATAGTGTTATATAATTCCAAGAGAAACCTCAAACTGCTTTCAGAAAGCTATTTAAACATTCTGTTGCATATATTATCTTTACCTGGAGACGTATTCTTGCTGATACCAATAGATTTCTCAAGTTCCCACATACAAAACCATTCATTCAGTATAGTATCTTCATGTTTACTTCAACTGCATAATAGATTAAGACTCTCTTCAATGAATTGTCTTTTAATATGATTGAAAACTACACTTTGATTTTCACCATTACTCATCCCCTCAGAAAGTTGCTGCCAAAACTTCTGTTCTCTTGTTATCAGAACTTCGAATTATTTTGTCAGTCGCAATAAGAGCTGGGATGTGACTACTCTTAGCCTGAATTCCATTCATTCTTCTAATTTGCCTGTATATTTCTGATTTCTTGGTATCTTTATTTATTCACCTGCAGTACTTCCTCTAACCAGTGGCGTAGCCAGGTTCTAACATCAGGGGGAGCGAACACATAAAAAAAGGCGCCACCTGACATATCAAATTACTAATTACATACTTTTAAATTCGTTATACATATTTATTTGTACTTAAAATAAAAACACAAGAATGATCCAGCCACGGAAGGGTTGCACAGCCGTCATTTCACAGGAGAACTTTAGATTATACTTAGATATACTTTAGATTCTAGAAAGTAAATCACAGAATACAGTAGTGTAATTGTCACCCATTGCCCCCGGAGCAGAGCGGCGGCTCGGCTGTGGCAGAGTCATTCCCCGGGCTGCTGCTGCTCGCGGAGAAAAGATGCCGCTGAAGAGAGACCATGAGAAAAAAAATCCCTCCCACCCCCCTTTTCCTTCCTTCCCCACCTCCTCCGCCGGCACCAGCTGGGCTTCAGAGTCACCAGGAGCTCTGCCCACCAGATTGTGGCTTTTGTGCTGTTCTGTCGAGGTCTCCTTGGATGTCCTGATGTGAGAAAACTGAAAGCTTGGAAGCCGTGTTAACTTCCAAGTGACAGGTGCCTATTGTAGTGCTGCATGCTTGGTTTCCAGCCAATGGTTCCCTTATTTCTTGATGGCATATTAACTATTATTAATAACAAGTCCAGTAGGGTCTAGAAGCCTCACGTGAAGTCAGGGCCCTGCTGTGCTAGAAGCTGTACATATAGAGTACAAAGAGTTTACAGAGGGTGGATGAAAGGAAGTATCCCCATGATTTGGGGTATGTTTACACTGGAAAAGGGAGGTGTAATTTCTGGCTTGTGTAGACATACCCGTGCTAGCGCTGATCAAGGAGCTAGCCATCCTGAGTGTGATCCCACCTGAGACCCTTGATAAGCACTCAGGTGACTAGCCCCTCCTGGTGCTCATGCCGTTACACTTCTATTTTTAGCACTCTAGTTTGATCCGAGCTAGCACCAGTATGTCTCCTCCAGCTGGGCATGATGCCTCCAGCTCCAATGTAGACGTACCTACAGATGGAGAACAGAGGCACAGTCAGACTAAGTGACTTGTTCAAAGTCAACCAGGGAGTCACTGGCAGAACTGGGAATTGAATGCATGTCTCCTGCTTCCGTACAGTTGGATTGCCGCTTCACCTGGAGGTCTCAGGACAGTAATAGGCTGATTAGGCCTCAGCTGGAGTATTGTGTCCAGTTCTGGGCACCACATTTCAGGAAGGATGTGGACAAATTGGAGAAAGTCCAGAGAAGAGCAACAAAAATGATAAAGGTCTAGAAAACATGAGCTATGAGGGAAGATTGAAAACATTGGGTTTGTTTAGTCTGGAAAAGAGGGGACATGAGAACAATTTTCAAGTACATAAAAGGTTGTTACAA
>NW_020685561.1:0-1823 GCF_002925995.2 Terrapene triunguis
GGGAAGGGGGTGAAGGGGGTATGTAACTGGAGAGGATAGTCAAAATGAACTGGGTAAAGAAACGGGGGCAGGTTCAGCTTTTCTGTCCACAAACTGAAAAGTCACTGGTTGCCCTGCTCACTCAGGAACCTAGCTTTCAAAGCCTCCCGGATGGACAGGGCGTCCCGCTGGGATCTTCTAATGGCCCGGCTGTCTGGCTGGACGTAATCAGCAGCCAGGCTATTTGCCTCTAGCTCCCACCCCGCCATAAAGGTCTCCCCCTTGCTCTCACACAGATTGTGGAGCACACAGCAAGCTGCAATAACGATGGGGATATTGGTTTCACTGAGATCACAGCGAGTGAGTAAGCTTCTCCATCTCCCTTTGAGACGGCCAAAAGCACACTCCACCACCATTCTGCACTTGCTCAGCCGGTAGTTGAAGAGTTCTTTTTCTGTGTCCAGGGCGCCAGTATAGGGCTTCATGAGCCAGGGCATTAGCGGGTAGGCTGGGTCCCCGAGGATGACTGTAGGCATCTCCACATCCCCAAGAGTTATTTTGTGGTCTGGGAAGTAAATACCTTCCTGCAGCCGTCTAAACAGACCAGAGTTCCTGAACACGCGAGCGTCATGAACCTTGCCCGGCCATCCGACGTAGATGTTTGTAAACCGTCCCCGATGGTCCACCAGTGCTTGCAGCACCATTGAAAAGTAGCCCTTTCTATTGATGTACTGGCTGGCCTGGTGGTCCGGTCCCAGGATAGGGATGTGAGTCCCATCGATAGCCCCACCGCAGTTTGGGAATCCCATCGCGGCAAAGCCATCTATGATGACCTGCGCGTTTCCCAGGGTCACTACCTTTGGGAGCAGTACCTTCACGATTGCCTTGGCTACTTGCATGACAACAACCCCCACGGTAGATTTGCCCACACCAAAGTGGTTCGCGACTGACCGGTAGCTGTCCGGCGTTGCAAGCTTCCAGAGGGCTATGGCCACTCGCTTCTCAACTGTGAGGGCTGCTCTCATCCTGGTATTCTGGCGCTTCAGGGCAGGGGACAGCAACTCACAAAGTTCGAGGAAAGTCCCCTTCCGCATGCGAAAGTTTCGCAGCCACTGGGATTCATCCCAGACCTGAAGCACTATACGGTCCCACCAGTCCGTGCTTGTTTCCCGGGCCCAGAATCGACGTTCCACGATATCCACATGACCCATTGCCACCGTGATGTCCTGGGCGCTGGGGCTCGTGGTTTCTGACAGCTCTGTGCTACTCTCCGACTTCAGGCCATCACGGCGGTGTCGTAGCCTCCTCGCCTGATTACTCTTCATCTGCCTCAGGGAAAGGTGTATGATAAGCTGCAAGGTGTTGAGAACGGCCAGAAGTGCAGCGATGGTCGCAGCGTGATCCATGATCGCAGTGCTGTGGCGTCCGCGCTGTCACTGACCAGAAAAGTGCGCGAACTGATTTCCCGCCGGCGCTTTCATGGAGGGAGGGAGGGCGTTAGTGACGGACGGATGACGACAAATTTTTTTTACCCAGAAGGCATTGGCAGCTCGACCCAGAATTCCGATGGGCAGCGGGGACTGCGGGAACTGTGGGATAGCTGCCCACAGTGCACCGCTTCCAATATCGACGCTCGCCCCGTTAGTGTGGACTCACAAAGTCGAATTACTGTCCTTAGTGTGTCCTTAGTGTGGACACACACGTTCGACTTTGCAATATCGATTCCACATATTCGATTTAAGTAAAATCGAATTACCCTCGTAGTGTAGACATACCCTAAGATGCCCAGTCAACAAGAAGCATGCACTTAATGTCTCTGTATTGGGCAGCCCTGGTCCAATACA
>NW_020685562.1:0-537 GCF_002925995.2 Terrapene triunguis
TGCATCTGAAGAAGTGAGGTTCTTACCCACGAAAGCTTATGCTCCCAATACTTCTGTTAGTCTCAAAGGTGCCACAGGACCCTCTGTTGCTTTTTACAGATTCAGACTAACACGGCTACCCCTCTGATGCATAAGATCTGTAACTGCCCTCCCCCGCCACAAAGTCACAGAGTAACCCCCCCACCACCACCACACAGAACATGAAAACCACCTCCCAGACTGACCAGGGTAACTAGTCACTGCACTGTGTATGTGCCCTGCTGCTGGACCTGCCCCCTGCTAAAGGTGACTGTCCTGTCCAATTACCAAGCCCCTTCCCCCCCCTTCAGACAGACTCTCCTCCAAAAGAAGAGGATGGAAACAGTAATGAACAGAAACGTATTTTTTATTAACAACCGCACATGGAACGGGGGGGGTGAAACTTGGACGGGGTCTTGTGTGAGGCGGGTAGGAAAGGACTTTTCAAATTTTGGGGAATGAGAGCCTTCTAGTGGTAGAGCAGTCCGCAGGGGTGGAGTGAAATTTTTCACGGCCCCT
>NW_020685562.1:637-3678 GCF_002925995.2 Terrapene triunguis
TGCTAAAGGTGACTGTCCTGTCCAATTACCAAGCCCCTTCCCCCCCCCTTCAGACAGACTCTCCTCCAAAAGAAGAGGATGGAAACAGTAATGAACAGAAACGTATTTTTTATTAACAACCGCACATGGAACGGGGGGGGTGAAACTTGGACGGGGTCTTGTGTGAGGCGGGTAGGAAAGGACTTTTCAAATTTTGGGGAATGAGAGCCTTCTAGTGGTAGAGCAGTCCGCAGGGGTGGAGTGAAATTTTTCACGGCCCCTGCCGCCCCTCCGTGTTTGGACTTTGGGTGAGGGGGGTATGGGACTTGGTGGCGGGGCAGGGCAGTTAGAGAGAGACTGCAGCGGGGCTCTCTCCTCCTGCCTCCGGTCCTGCAGAACATCCACAAGGCGGCGGAGCGTGTCCGTTTGCTCCCTCATTAGTCCAAGCAGCGTTTGAGTCGCCTGCCGGTCCTCCTGTCGCCACCTCTCCTCCCGTTCCATGTTTGCCCGGTGCATTTGGGACAAGTTCTCCCTCCACTGTGTCTGCTGGGCTGCCTGTGCTCGGGAGCATCCCATTAGTTCAGCAAACATGTCTTCCCGTGTCCTCTTCTTCCTCCTCCTAATGTGCGCTAGCCTCTGGGCAGATGTGGCTGTGGGAATTGGAAAAAGGGAGTGAATTCCTGAGACAGATCAATGTATCTGTGAACAGAGAACATAGTCTTTCTCTGTGAACAAGACCATGCAGAGCACCTATCACACGCGCACTGAAGACAAGGTCGAATTTTCGGCCCTCGCCTACAGTGCCTGCGGTCTTGCTGTGGCGAGCTGAGGAGTGGGGCAGGACACCGGACTTTGTCTAGCTGGCAAACATGGTAAGCCGTAGACTTGTGGCTGCTTAAAACTTTAAGAGTGGCACTGGCCTCCTTTCACATAGAAAGCAATGCGAGTCTCTGCTGGCAGCAATCCTGCAAGCATGAACTCTGTCCCTGTTCCACCCCCTCGCGGCTGTAAACCGCGTGGCTGTAAACCGGTGGTTACCGTTCTGTAAAGGAACGGGCAAGCAGTCCCAATACTAACTTTCCCCTACCTAATTCAAAGCAGGGAGTCATGGCAGACATCACCCTCCTGAGGGTCTCGGAGAGCCAGAAGGAGAGGATGCTCCGGGACAGCCTGCAGAAACCGGGGCCATTTGCTGCTATGCTCTGCAAGGCCATGATCCCGGAGTACCTGCTGGCGTTGTGGCAGGGAAACGTGTCCTACCACGGGGGGCCTAATAAGCTCTCCCTGCCCAGGAACCTGCTCATGAGGCTGGAAAAACACCTGCAGGAGGCCTATGAGGAGTTCTCCCCGGAGGATGTCGCCTCTATCCCCGGATACATTGACCAGTTTTTGGCTTAGGTGCCCTTGGAGGGACAAAAGAGTGGAGCGTCTTGGGCAGTATAATCATGAAGCGGACATTGTGAAATTTTTTTAAAATATTTTGGACTATATATTGAAGCGCCCAAAGACAGACTAATCATGATACCCTTTGCACATATTCCCGTTTTGTTGCACTTTACTCTTTACATGTTTTGAAGCACTTTACCCATTGTTAATATTTTAAATGTTCCTGTTCTGTTATAAATAAATGTTTACATGTTTGAAAGCACTTTAGCTATTGTTAATATTTTAAATATGCCAGTTATGTTATAAATAAATGTTTAGATATTTAAAACACTTACTGCTTGATCCTTCCCCTGAATCTGTGTCTGGGATAACGGCTGGGGACGGGTGGTAGGGGATCTCTGTGAGGGTGATGAAGAGCTCCTGGCTGTCGGGGAAATCAGCGTTGTAAGCGCTGTCGACTGCCTCGTCCTCCTCATCTCCTTCCTCATCTTCCACGTCCGCTAACATGTCCGAGGAACCGGCTGTGGACAATATCCCATCCTCAGAGTCCACGGTCACTGGTGGGGTAGTGGTGGCGGCCGCACCTAGGATGGAATGCAGTGCCTCGTAGAAACGGGATGTGTGGGGCTGGGATCCGGAGCGTCCGTTTGCCTCTTTGGTCTTCTGGTAGACTTGTCTCAGCTCCTTGATTTTCACGCGGCACTGCGTTGCATCCCGGCTGTATCCTCTCTCTGCCATGGCTTTAGAGATCTTCTCGTAGATCTTTGCATTCCGTCTTTTGGAGCGCAGCTCGGAAAGCACGGACTCATCTCCCCACACAGCGATGAGATCCAAGACTTCCCGATCAGTCCATGCTGGGGCCCTCTTTCTATTCTGGGATTGCACTGTCACCTCTGCTGGAGAGCTCTGCATCGTTGCCACTGCTGCTGAGCTCGCCACGATGTCCAAACAGAAAATGCAATTCAAACTGCCCAGACAGGAAAAGGAATTCAAATTTTCCCGGGGTGTGGCTGATCAGAGCATCCGAGCTCGGACTGCTGTCCAGAGCGTCAACAGAGTGGTGCACTGTGGGATAGCTCCCGGAGCTATTAGCGTCGATTTCCATCCACACCTAGCCTAATTCGATATGGCCATGTCGAATTTACCGCTACTCCTCTCGTTGGGGAGGAGTACAGAAGTCGAATTTAAGAGAGCTCTATGTCGAACTAAATAGCTTCGTGGTGTGGACGGGTGCAGGGTTAAATCGATGTAACGGCGCTAAATTCGACATAAAAGCCTAGTGTAGACCAGGCCTTAGATGGGCCACTCGTCTCTCCCAGCCTGGCAATTGCTACATTCTCGTGTGAAGAAGTAATTCTAGGTGCAGATCCTCGTCTGCTCTAAGTGTGGCTCCAGAGACGCCAGTGGAACAGAGCAGATTTACACCAGGGGAGGGGGTGGCGTTTATATTTTGGTTGGATCAAAAAATTCCACCTTCGTTATTTCATCAGCAAGTGTTGGTGACTCGCTGAGGTTTCCAAACCAAAGCACCGCCTTGTGATGCTGGACTGAAGCCGTTTGTCCGTAGAGGTTACAGCCTAACAAGGAAACTAGCACTATTAGTGCTATCCCAGCCATGTTCTATGTGACATTTTTTTTAATGGACTGGAAATCCCAAGCTGTGATAAATGAAGGGG
>NW_020685563.1:0-1263 GCF_002925995.2 Terrapene triunguis
CCTCCCATTCCACTCTCCCTGGCCCCAGCAAGTACCTGCTCCCCCAAACCCTTCCTGCCTCCCCCAGCCCACCCTGCTTCCCCCGCGGACTCAGCCTCTCACTCCGGGCCCAGCAGGTACCTGCTGCCTGCCTGTCCCACCCCTCGCCTCCCTGTACCCAGCTCCCCAGAGCTCCTGCTTCTGTCCCTCCCATTCCACTGGCCAGGACCCGGCCCCTCCCCGGCCCACTCTGGGCTCCCTGGCAGGTACCTGCTGCCCTGAGCCCTCCCCACTCCCCAGTCTCTGCAGCCACTTGCTCCTCCACCCCCCAGAACTTCTGCCACCTCAGCCCTACCCACTGCCCATCCTCCAACCTGCGCCTGCCCCTGCTCACCCTGGGAGATTCCTGGGGCGGGGGGCAGGATATGATGGTCTGATCCCCCTTCCCCTCTGGAGGCTTGCGGGGGTGGCCAGCTGGCCATATTTCTTTACAGGGCTTCTAAGGGGCTGCTGCCCCTCCAGTCGACTGGGGCACAAGTGTCATGAGGGGAGGGGCCCCTCTCCTCCTCTGGGCCAGCAGCCGGCTCCCACTCTTAGCCAGCTGAGCAGTAGAAATGTCCCCCCATGAAGGCTGGGGCTCCCCTCTCTGGGCAGCCGGCAGGGGCACGTCCCTGTCATTGAGAAAAAGCTTTCACCAGGGACCAGTGTCAGCCCCCTCCCCACTGCACATAGGGGTCAGTTGGGGGGAAGGCCCTTCCCCTCTTGGAGTAAGGAGGCAAAGATACAGAATTCCTCCTCTACCTCTCCCCTCCATCTTGTGGGGTCTGGCTGAGTCCTTCTGCCCCCTCCCACTTCACCCCACTGCCCCGGGGGTAAGTGTGACCCTTCTGCCTCCCTTCCCCCAGCCCGGGGAGGCAGTGCACTGTTACCCGGAGGCATTTCAATGCCCCCCTCGGCAATGGCGTCTGTCCCCCCCCAGCAACTGGCATCTGCTTGGTACTGGCCTCATTGCTCAGCCTTCAGCCGACCCCCCCCGGGCAGTGCTGTGCGTCTTCAGACACACTGAGGGGGGGCAGGGGGAGCGGACAAGCCAGAGGACAGACTGCAGCCCAGGGCTTCGTCCTCCTCCAGAATCTCAGGACTTTTCGGGGGTCTGATTCATGAATTTTAGCTGGTGGGGCAGGCGATCCTGTTGTATCCCTCCCACCCTGCACCTCCTACCCCCTCCCCCCGCCACGGGGTGTCTATGAATAACTGCAGCTCCCTGAGCCGTCCCACGGGGGC
>NW_020685564.1:0-1925 GCF_002925995.2 Terrapene triunguis
TCTGAGATTATAAAGCCAGAAGGGATCCGGTGATCACCTGGTCTCACTGCCTGTATAGCACAGACATAGAACTTTCCCAAAATAATTCCTAGAGGATAGCTTTTAGAAAAAGCTTTTAGAAAAACACCATGACCCTTACTATATTGTTAATCGTTAATTACTCTCACCATTGAAAAGGTATGCCTTCTATCCAGGCTGAATTTGTCTAGCTGCAACTTCCAACCGTTGGCTCATGCTCTACCTTTCTCTGCTAGACTGAAGTGCCCATTATTAACTATTTGTTCCCCATGTAGATACTTACAGTCTATAACCAAGTCTCTTCTTAACCTTCTTTTTGTTAAGCTAAATAGATGGAGGTCCTTGAGTCGATCACTGTAAGGCATGTTTTATAATCCTTTAATCAGTCTTGTGACTCTTCTCTGAACACTCTCCAATTTATCAATATCCTTCTTAAATTGTGCACACCAGAACTGGACACAGGATTCCAGCAGTGGTTGCACCAGTGCCAAATACAGAGATAAAATAACCTCTCTACTCCTGCTTGAGATTCCCGTATTTAGGCATCTGGTCACCCTATTTCTGTATGCATTTCCCCAGGTTTTTTGTAAAAATCAAAACTGAACTGCCCCAGAAATTCTGGCATGTGGAATCATCGTGAAACTCGCATGGTTCCAACCCTGCCAATGAACCTTTAGATCCACTGCAAAGACTTCTGCCACTTGAGCTAATGGAATAAGTGATGGCAGAGGCAGTAGGTTGTCATCCTATATGTGATAGATCAGCTCTATAGGGGGATGAGACACTTTTTTTGCCACTGGGTTTCACAGATATCTGCTGACAGAAGAGGAACTGTGAAACTCAGGAATCCTGGGTCTATTCCAGGCTCCTGAATGGAGTGGTCTCTAGTAGTCAAAGACCCTTCTTCCCCGTCCCCTCCAGTCTATGTTTATCATATTGCTATCTAACCCGCCCCAGCTCCTCATCTGATTTCAACTGCCCCCCACTACCGCTCTGGATTCCTTGTCCCAGTTTCCTGGTCCTGTCTCACTCTCCTCTCTCCCCGCCCCCATCCCTCAGATGGGATGTTCGTTCCAGACTGGCAAAATTATAAGGCTTCCCAACATTTCAACACTTCCCATTCTAAATTTTCAGTTGCTTAACTATAGGCTAGCTCTGCCTACAACAAAGCATATTCAGAACCTTTGATTAAAGGGATTATAAGTGTAGCACCCTCCATCATAGCTAGTCACCAAAGATTGAACTCGAGCCATCCAGACTTAAAAGCATGAGCTTCTACTACTTGAGTTCAAGATATAACTCCCTTAGCTGGTAGCTATACAGTTATCCTCTAAAAATCCACCACAGGAGGGCACAAAACACATGTTGGACAATGAATTACAAAAGTGCCAAATATTATTATTAGACCTGCAATACTTTTCACAATGAACATCAGCGGGGGATAAACTGGGAGTTTAAGAATATTTGGAAAACAATTTTAGAATAACATTCAGTGCTGTGGTTTAAAAGAAAAAAAACTTGTTAAAACTCATAACTTAGCAGTATTCAGTGTTTGAAAAAAAAACAATTTTTAGGAGCTATGGGATACAAGTTAAGAATGTTGAAACAGGAAGATATTATGCTTAGTTACCACTTGGGTAAGGAGGCGTGCTATGTAATACTTGCAAGATTTCACTGTAATATTTTACAATATATAACAGGGCAATGCTGATTCCATTGATATTGTTGAGCAATTCATGCTGATTTTATTTCAGCCCACATCTTAATAGTTTTGAATACTATAGATCACAATTTTCAGCTCAGTTGGTCTGAACATGCAGAGCTTTAAAACTGCTATGCTCTAAACTGTATATTAACTACAATTTTATAAACCTGCATGTCAGAGAACTGTGTGCCACTACTACTAG
>NW_020685565.1:0-4889 GCF_002925995.2 Terrapene triunguis
ATGTTTGCCCGGTGCATTTGGGACAAGTTCTCCCTCCACTGTGTCTGCTGGGCTGCCTGTGCTCGGGAGCATTCCATTAGTTCAGCAAACATGTCTTCCCGTGTCCTCTTCTTCCTCCTCCTAATGTGCGCTAGCCTCTGGGCAGATGTGGCTGTGGGAATTGGAAAAAGGGAGTGAATTCCTGAGACAGAGCAATGTATCTGTGAACAGAGAACATAGTCTTTCTCTGTGAACAAGACCATGCAGAGCACCTATCACACGCGCACTGAGGACAAGGTCGAATTTTCGGCCCTCGCCTACAGTGCCTGCGGTCTTGCTGTGGCGAGCTGAGGAGCAGGGCAGGACACCGGACTTTGTCTAGATGGCAAACATGGTAAGCCGTAGACTTGTGGCCGCTTAAAACTTTAAGAGTGGCACTGGCCTCCTTTCACATAGAAAGCAATGCGAGTCTCTGCTGGCAGCAATCCTGCAAGCATGAACTCTGGCCCTGTCCCAGCCCCTCGCGGCTGTAAACCGCGTGGCTGTAAACCGGCGGTTGCAGTTCTGTAAAGGGACGGGCAAGCAGTCCCAATACTAACTTTCCCCTACCTAATTCACAGCAGGGAGTCATGCCTGACATCACCCTCCTGAAGGTCTCCGAGAGCCAGAAGGAGAAGATGCTCCGGGACAGCCTGCAGAAACCGGGGCCATTTGCTGCACTGCTGTGCAAGGCCATGATCCCGGAGTACCTGCTGGCGTTGTGGCAGGGAAACGTGTCCTACCACGGGGGGCCTAATAAGCTGTCCCTGCCCAGGAACCTGCTGATGAGGCTTGAAAAACACCTGCAGGAGGTGTATGAGGAGTTCTCCCCGGAGGATGTCGCCTCGATCCCCGGTTACATTGACCAGTTCTTGGCTTAGGTGCCCTTGGAGGGACAAATGACTGCAGGGTTTTGGGCACTATAATCATGAAGCGGACATTGTGAGATTTTTTTAAAATGGTTCGGACTATATATTGAGGCGCCCAAAGACGGAGTAATCATGATACACTTTGCACTGATTCCCCTTTTGTTTGACTTTCCTGTTTACATGTTTTGAAGCACTTTACCCACTGTTAATATTTTCAATCTTCCTGTTTTGTTGCAAATAAATGTTTACATGTTTTAAAGCACTTTAGCTACTGTTAATATTTTAAATATGCCAGTTATGTTGTAAATAAATGTTTGGATATTTAAAACACTTACTGCTTGATCCTTCCCCTGAATCTGTGTCTGGGGTAACGGCTGGGGAGGGTTGGTAGGGGATCTCTGTCAGGGTGATGAAGAGCTCCTGGCTGTCGGGCAAATCAGCGTTGTAAGCGCTGTCTACTGCCTCGTCCTCCTCATCTCCTTCCTCCTCTTCCCCGTCCGCTGAGGAACCGGCCGCGGACAATATCCCATCCTCAGAGTCCACGGTCAGGGGTGGGGTAGTGGTGGCGGCCGCACCTAGGATGGAATGCAGTGCCTCGTAGAAACGGGATGTGTGAGGCTGGGATCCGGAGCGTCCGTTTGCCTCTTTGGTCTTCTGGTAGCCTTGTCTCAGCTCCTTGATTTTCACGCGGCACTGCGTTGCATCCCGGCTGTAGCCTCTCTCTGCCATGGCTTTAGAGATCTTCTCATAGATCTTTGCATTCCGTCTTTTGGAGCGCAGCTCGGAAAGCACGGACTCATCTCCCCACACAGCGATGAGATCCAAGACTTCCCGATCCGTCCATGCTGGGGCCCTCTTTCTATTGGATTGCACGGCCATCTCTGCTGGAGAGCTCTGCATCGTTGCCACTGCTGCCACTGCTGCTGAGCTCGCCACGGTGTCCAAACAGAAACTGCGCTTCAAACTGCCCAGACAGGAAAAGGAATTCAAATTTTCCCGGGGTGTGGCTGGTCAGAGCATCCGAGCTCGGACTGCTGTCCAGAGCGTCAACAGAGTGGTGCACTGTGGGATAGCTCCCGGAGCTATTACCGTCGATTTCCATCCACACCTAGCCTAATTCGATATGGCCATTTCGAATTTAGCGCTACTCCTCTCGTTGTGGAGGATTACAGAAATCGATTTAAGGAGGGCTCTATGTCGAACTAAATGGCTTCGTGGTGTGGACGGGTGCAGGGTTAATTCGATATAACGGCGCTAAATTCGACATAAAAGCCTAGTGTAGACCAGGCCTAAGATACAGCCTTTCCTATCCATCCACAAAGCTAAAACTCTTGTCCTGGCTGTCATCATCTCACATCTTGATTTATTACAATATTCTTTTCTCTGGCCTTGACAAATGCAGTCTTGTCCTGCTCACATATATATTCAGAATGCTGCTGAAAAGATCATTTTCCTAGCCTGTTGCTTTGACCATGGCACACCTCTCTTTGCATCTCTCCACTGGCTCCTCTTTCTCTGTCACATCAAAAACAAGCTACTTGTCTTCACTTTTAAGGCCCTTCGTGACCTGTCCCCCGCCCTATCTCTCATCTCTCACTCACTATCAAGATGTCGACTCCAGCCTCCAGTTGGCCCTTGATGCCAGCCTTCATTGCCCTCTTTTTAAATTTTCGAACAAGCAACTTCATGGTTTCTCCTATGCTGCCCCTCATACTTGGGAGGAGCTCCCTGAAAACATCTAGACAGCTACTTCCAGCCCTGGCGGAGGCTTCCCAAAAGCATGGGGGGGGGCAGGGAGCAGGGGCCCCGCCCCTCTGTGGCTCCGTCCCTGCCCCGCCCCTGGTCAAGCTGGAAGCCAGAGCGAGCCAGGAGCCAGGGACCCTCCACCTACCTGGGGTGGCGGGGCCGAGAGCAGCCCCCAGCCTGTGTCCCCACCCTGTGGGCCCCCTGCCCAGGGCAGGTGGAGGGTTTGCGAGTCTCCACAGCTGCCCACATGGCTCTTACCCTTACCTGGCTCCGACCAGGGGACGGGGCCTCAGAGCCACAGCCCAGCCATGGTAAGAGCTGTGTGGCCTGGCAGCTGTGAGGAGCCGCAAACCCTCCACCTTCCCTGGGTGGGGGGCCCAGGGACACAGGCTGTGGGCTGCTTTTGGCCTCCACAGCTTGGGCAGGTGGACGGTCCATGTCACGGCGCCCCCTGCTGCCTGGGTTCCCTGGCGTGGCTCCAGCTGCCCGCGTGGTGCGGGGGCAGGGACTTGGGGGGAAGAGGAGGGGCGGGGGCCGGGGGAGGCATGGCAAAAAGTGGACGGGCCAGGCCCGTAAACTTTCAAAAAGTGGGAAGGCCATGGCCCCCTGGCACCCGTATTCTGGCGCCCCTGGCTACTTCATTATTCTCCTTCAAATCCCTGCTTAAAACTCTCCTTTGCTGTGATGCCTAAAAAATCTTGGCAACTGTTTGGCTGCTGGTATGTTGAGACCATTGTCTATCAAGCTGACCAATATTTTCTTATTGTTTCCTTGTACTCCCCTGTTTGTCTGTATCCATCTCTTTGCCTCTTGTCTAATACTTAGGGCATGGCTACACTTGCGAGTTAGAGCACATTAAAGCAGCCCCATGGGCTCTAACTCACAACGTGTCCACACTGGCAAGGCACGTAGAGCGCCCGGACTCCGCAGCTAGAGCGCTCCTGGTACTTCACCTCGGTGAGTGGAATAACGTTTGATGCACCCCTGCTGGAGCGCCGCAGCGCCAGTGTGGATGTCCTGGTCTGTTAATGTGCTCTGATCGGCCTCCAGAAGTGTCCCACTCTGGTCATCACTTTGAATTCTACTGCCCTGCCCTCAGGTGACCAACCGTCAGACCTGCCCTTTAAATTCTCTCGGAATTTTGAAAATCCCCTTCCTGTTTGCTCAGCCAGGCATGGAGTGCTCTCAGCGAATCTTTCCAGGTGATGATTATGCCTCCACGCACCAGGCGATCCCAAGTATGGAGCAATGGCGAGGTGCTGGACCTCATCAGTGTTTGGGGGGGGAAGAAGCTGTCCAGTCCCAGCTGCGCTCCAGCCATAGGAATTACAATACCTTCGGGCAGATATCAAGGGACATGATGGAAAGGGGCCATGACCGGGACGCACTGCAATGCAGGGTTAAAGTGAAGGAGCTGTGGAATGCCTACCGCAAACCCTGTGAGGCAAACCGCCGCTCTGGTGGTGCCCCTGCGACCTGCCGTTTCTACAAAGAGCTGGACGCGATACTTGGGGGTGACCCTACCTCCACTCCGAGTACCACCATGGACACTTCAGAGCCCAGTTCAACAAGGCAGGAGGAGGAGGAAAGCAGGAGCAAGGCTGCTGAGGAGGAGGAAGACACCCCGGAATCCCTAGCTGCATGCAGCCAGGAGCTGTTCTCAAGCCAGGAGGAAGGTAGCCAGTCACGGTGACTGGTGCTTGGGGAAGGACAAACACCAGAGGAGGTTCCAGATAAGCGGCTTTTATTTTGGGAAGGAAGTTATTCGATGCAGGCTCTTGGGGCGAGGAGGGTTAGGGCTGCATGTATGCCTAGATGTGGAATAGGGCGTTGATGTGCTTTCTCACATCGCGGTAATGCCCAGGTTTCTTGGGAGAGCCAGTGTGGTCCTTGTCCCAGTCAGGCTAACATGTCTGTGCCACTGTGCCGTGAGGGGCGGGGGGACCATTGCTGCACACAGGCAAGCTGCATATGGGCCAGGGTGGAAGCCGCATTGCAGTAGAAGACCCTCTCTTGCTTCCCAGGTCACCCTCAGGAGCGAGATATCTTCCAGGACGAACTCCTGTTGAAAATGTGGGGACAGTTTTCAATATAGGGGCCCGCTGCAGCTGTTGGCTCTCCCCAAGGCACAGAAACCCAGAGGACAGTACAGCCGTGAAACAATCAGTCCCCCTTGACCCTCTGCTTACTCACCATTTTGGGGCTCCCGTGGGTTATGTGCGCTCGCTTTGGGAGGGGCAAATTATGCTATTGTGT
>NW_020685566.1:0-770 GCF_002925995.2 Terrapene triunguis
CCTCCTGGCCAGAGACTCCAAATCCTTTTACCTGTAAAGGGTTAAGAAGCTCGGGTAACCTGGCTGACACCTGACCCAAGGACCAATAAGGAGACAAGATACTTTCAAATCTTGGGGGGGGAAAGGCTTTTGTGTGTGCTCCTTGTTTTAAGGGGTGGTTCGCTCTTGGGACTGAGAGGGACCAGACATCAATCCAGGTTCTCCCCATCTTTCTAAACAAGTCTCTCCTATTTCAAACTAGTAAGTAAAAGACAGGCAAGGCGTCTTAGATTTACTTTGTTTTCTCAACTTGTAAATGTACCTTTTTACCAGAGTGTGTATCTTTGTTTGCTGTACTTTGAACCTAAGACAGAGGGGGGTCCTCTGAGCTCTTTAAGTTTGATTACCCTGTAAGTTATTCTCCATACTGATTTTACAGAGATGATTTTTACCTTTTTCTTTAATTAAAAGCCTTCTTTTTTAAGAACCAGATTGATTTCTCCTTGTTTTAAGATCCAAGGGGGTTTGGATCTGTATTCACCAGGAGGTGGTGAAAGGAGGGTGGAAGGAAGGAGGGGGGATGGTTAACTTCTCCCTGTTTTAAGATCCAAGGGGGTTTGGATCTGTGTTCACCAGGGAATTGGTGAAAGGTTTCTCAAGGCTTCCCAGGGAGGGAATTCTTGTGATGGTGGCAGCGGACCAAAGCTAAGCTGGTAGATAAGCTTAGAAGTTTTTATGCAGGCCCCTACATTTGAACCCTAAAGTTCAAAGTGGGGATCCAGCCTTGACAT
>NW_020685566.1:870-9021 GCF_002925995.2 Terrapene triunguis
TCCCCTGGCAAAGAGTTCCATGGGTTGACTTTATGTTGTGTGAAGAAGTACTTCCTTTTGTTTTTTTTTAAAACCTGCTGCCTATTAATTTCATTTGGTGACTGCTAGTTCTTGTGTTATGTGAAGGATTAAACTACATTTGCTTATTCACTTTCTTCATACCAGTCAAGATTTTATAGACCTCTATCATATCCCCTCGTAGTCATCTCTTTTCTAAGCTGAAAATTCCCAGTCATTTTAATTTCTCCTCCTGTTTCATACCCCTAATCATTTTAGTTGCCCATCTCTGTACCTTTTCCATTTCCAATATATCTTTTTTGGGATGGGGTGACCAGATCTGCACACAGTATTCAAAGTGTACACGTACCATGGATTTATATAGAGGCAATATGATATTTTCTGTCTTCTTATCTATCCCTTTCTTAATGATTCCCAACATTCTGTTCGCTTTTTTGACTGCCACTGCACATTGAGTGGATGTTTTCAGAGAACTATCCACAATGACTCCAAGATCTCTTTCTTGAGTGTTAACAGCTAATTCAGACTCCTTCATTTTGTATGTATAGTTGGGATTAATGCACATTGGAAAACACTTTGCATTTATCAACATTGAATTGCATCTGCCATTTTGTTGTCCAGTCACCCAGTTTTGTGAGATCCCTTTGTAACTCTTCGCAGTCTGCCTGGGACTTAACTATCTTGAATAGTTTTGTATCATCTGCAAATTTTGCCACCTCACTGTTTACCCATTTTCCAGACCATTTATGAATAGGTTGAACAGTAATGGTCCCAGTACCGACCCCTCCGGGATACCACTATTTATCTCTCTCCATTCTGAAAACTGATAATTTATTCCTACCCTTTGTTTCCCATCTTTTAACCAGTTACTGATCCATGAGAGGACTTCCCTCTTATCCCATGATGGCTTACTTTTCAAAAGTCAATTTAAATTAAATACATTTTTTTTTAAATTATATTTTTTTAGAAATCTAGACCTGTTGTGTTTTTTGATGTAACTTGCATTATCCTTATGTTAAATTTGCATTATCCTAACAAAACATTTACTTTATTCATATCTCTTTTATATATCTCATCGGCCCTGACACACACACCCTGTAAATTCAAACACCCCCCCTAATTTCAATTCCTGGGGAAACTACTGGTCGTGGGGGAAGATGCAGAGAGCTGGAGTGCAAGGGGGGTGCAGGGCAGAGGGCTGGGGGCATGTGAGGGGGTGCAGGAGTCAGGGCATGGGGTGTGAGGGGGCTGGGTATGTGTGGAGGGTGCAGGAATCAGGGATAGGGTCATGGGGGGGGGACGCAGGAGGCTGGGGTGCCAGGGGGTGCTGGGGTTAGCGCATAGGGCTGGGGGGGTGTGGATTGGGATCGGGGGGGTGCTCCCCGCTCCTACCCTCCTTCCCCCTGCCTCTTCTCCACCTCCTTACCGGTCTGAGCAGCAAGGGCGCTAGGGCTGCTCTTCTCCCCACCCTCGCAAGGGCCATCAGCGGCAGGGAGGGAGAGGAGACAGGGCTCAATGCAGCACGCTGGGGGAAGAGGCGGGGTAGGGGGAAACTTGGCTGCCGGCGGAGCCTGCCCTACAGCAGCAGCCGACAGGACCAAGCTTGCTTCTGCCCCTGCCAGAGAGAACGGTAAGCGGGGGGCGGAGAAGAGCGGGCTGGGCAGGATTTTTAATGGCACGTTGCTGCCTGCCGGGGTCTGGCTCAGCCCGCTGCCAGGGTTTGGTAGCGGGCTGAGTGGGACCCCGGCAGGCAGCAGCATGCAATTAAAAATCGGCACGCGTGCCATAGGTTGCCGACCCCTGTACTAGAGCCTCTCCTGGGATAGTGCTTGGGGTGTGCTATAGACCACCGGGATCCGATTTGGATATGGATAGAGACCTCTTTAATGTTTTTAATGAAATAAATACTAATGAGAATTGTGTGATCATGGAAGCCCTAGTCTACACTATGAGTTTAGGTCGAATTTAGCAGAGTTAGGTCAATTTAACCCTGCACCCATCCACACGACCAAGCCTGTTTTGTTGACTTAAAGGGCTCTTAAAATCGATTTCTGTACTCCTCCCCGGCGAGGGGTTTAGCGCTAAAATCGACTTCGCTGGGTTGAATTTGGAGTAGCGTGGATGCAATTCGACGGTATTGGCTTCTGGGAGCTATCCCAGAGTGCTCCATTATGACCGCTCTGGACAACACTCTCAACTCAGATGCACTGGCCAGGTAGACAGGAAAAGCCCCGGGAACTTTTGAATTTCATTTCCTGTTTGGCCAGCGTGGCGAGCTGATCAGCACAGGTGACCATGCAGAGCTCATCAGCACAGATGACCATGGAGTCCCAGATCGCAAAAGAGCTCCAGCATGGACCGAACGGGAGGTACTGGATCTGATCGCTGTATGGGGAGAAGAATCCGTGCAGTAAGAACTCCGTTCCAAAAGATGAAATGCCAATATATTTGCGAAAATCTCCAAGGGCATGATGGACAGAGGCTACAACAGGGACACACAGCAGTGCCACGTGAAAGTTAAGGAGCTGAAGCAAGCCTACCAAAAAACAAAGGATGCAAACGGTCGCTCCAGGTCCGAGCCCCATACGTGCCCGTTCTATGATGAGCTGCATACAATTCTACGGGGGGCCCCTACCACTACCCCACCCCTGTCCGTGGACACCTGCAAGGGGGGAGTCTCACACAACAGGGATGAGGATTTTGTGGATGAGGAAGATGAGGAGGAGGAGGTGGTTGAGGATAGCACACAGCAGGCAAGCGGAGAATCCCTTCTCCCCGGCAGCCAGGAACCGTTCATCACCCTGGAGCCAATACCCTCCCAACCCGGGCTCCCAGACCATGAAGCCGGA
This sequence comes from Terrapene triunguis, assembly GCF_002925995.2. Lineage (NCBI taxonomy): Eukaryota > Metazoa > Chordata > Testudines > Emydidae > Terrapene > Terrapene triunguis. The sequence continues at coordinate 3,738 of NW_020685566.1, forward strand.
GAAGGCACCTCTGGTGAGTGTACCTTTGTAAATATAATACAGTGTTTAAAAGCAAGCTTGTTTAATGATTAATATGCCCTGAAGACTTGGGATGCATTCGTGGCCAGTATAGCTACTGGAAAAGTCTGTTAACGTGTCTGAGGATGGAGCGGAAATCCTCCAGGGACATCTCCATGAAGCTCTCCTGGAGGCACTCTAAAAGCCTTTGCAGAAAGTTTCTGGGGAGGGCAGCCTTATTCCGTTCTCCATGGTAGGTCACTTTACCATGCCAAGGCAGTAGCAAGTAGTCTGGAATAATTACAGAACAAAACATTGCAGCGAATGGGCCCGGCCTTTGGTGGTATTCAAGCAACATCTGTTCTTTATCTCTCTATGTTAGCCTCAGGAGAGTGATATCATTCATGGTCACCTGGTTGAAATACAGGAAATTTGCTTAAGGGGACATTCAGAGGTACCCGTTCCTGCTGGGCTGTTTGCCTATGGCTGAAAAGAAATCATCCCTGCTGTTAGCCACGCGGTGGGGGGAGGCCTGTTCATGCTGAGCTGTTGCCATTTGGCTGATAGGGATCTTTCCTGATACTAGCCACACGGTGGGGGGAGGGGGGGGAGGTGAAGCGATCATCCCAGAGAAATGGGGGGGGTTGGATTGTGCTGCACATTCACCCTAAAACCGCAGCCCCTCCTTTTAAATGGCCAACCCAACAGGCTTTGTTTGGTATGGGAAAGGAGGGCGCTGCTGTTTGAAACCATTCCCACATGTTGTGAAGGTTGAAGAAGTTGAAATCCTTTGCCTTACCATGGCAGCCTGCAAGCCGAATTCTGTTGCCCAGCCGAGCGTGTGATGTCTCACACCAAACCGGCAGGCACTCAATATAAGAGGCAAAATGCGACCTTGTACCAAAAGCACATGTGCTATGTAATGTGAATCACTTAATTCAGTGTGAAATAGTCTTCCCTTTGTTCTCTAAAATGTATCTTTTTAGATACTACTAGCTGCAAATGTTTCTAAGCTCCCCCATCATCTCCATCCCAGAGGCTAGCGCAGATTAGAAAGTGAAAAAAAACGCACTCGTGATGACATGTTCTCAGAGCTCATGCAGTCCTCCTGCACTGAAAGAGCTCAGCAGAATGAGTAGAGGCAAACAATGGCAGAGTCGAGGAAAGCGTTAAATGAACACGATGAGAGGAGGGAGAAGCACGCCGAGAGGAGGCAGGATGCAATGCTGCGGCTATTGGGGGAGCAAACTGACATACTCATGCGTCTGGTGGAGCTGCAGGAAAGGCAATACGAGCACAGACCGCCGCTGCAGCCCCTGTATAGCTACCTGCCCTCCTCCCCAAGTTCCATATCCTCCTCACCCAGACGCCCAAGAACGTGGGGGGAAGGCTACCGGCACCCAGCCACTCCACCCCAGAGGATTGCCCAAGCAACAGAAGGCTGGCATTCAATAAGATTTGAACTGTAGTGTGGCCTTGTCCTTCCCTCCTCCCCTCATCCACCACCCCACACAGTGCTTCCCTCCTCACCCACCCCTCCCGGGCTACCTTGCAAGTTTTCCCCCTATTTGTGTGATGAATTAATAAAGAATGCATGATTTTGAAACAATGACGACTTTATTGCCTCTGAAAGCGGTGATCGAAGGGGGGAGGTCGGTTGGCTTACAGGGAAGTAGTCAACCAAGGGGGTGGGTTTTCATCAAGGAGAAAAAGAACTGTCACACCATAGTGTGGCCAGTCATGAAATTGGTTTTCAAAGCTTCTGTGATGTGCAGGGCGCCCAGCTGTGCTCTTCTGATCACCCTGGTGTCTGGTTGCACGTAATCGGCCGCCAGGCAATTTGCCTCAACCTCCCACCCCACCATAAATGTCTCCCCCTTACTCTCACAGATATTGTGGAGCACACAGCAAGCAGCAACAACAGTAGGAATATTGGTTTCGCTGAGGTCTAACGTAGTCAGTAAACTGCACCAGCGAGCTTTTAAATGTGCAAATGCACATTCTACCACCATTCTGCACTTGCTCAGCCTATAGTTGAACTGCTCCTTACTACTGTCCAGGGTTCCTGTTTATGGCTTCATGAGCCATGGCATTAAGGGGTAGGCTGGGTCCCCAAGGATAACTATAGGCATTTCAACATCCCCAACGGTAACTTTCTGGTCTGGGAATTAAATTCCTTCCTGCAGCTGTTCAAACAGACCAGAGATCCTGAAGATGCGAGCATCATGCACCTTTCCTGGCCATCCCACGTTGATATCGGTGAAACGTCCCTTGTGATCCACCAGTGCTTGCAGCACCATTGAAAAGTATCCCTTGCGGTTTACGTACTGGCTGCCAAGTGGTCCGGTCCCAAGATAGGGATATGTGTTCCATCTATCGCCCCACCACAGTTAGGGAACCCCACTGCAGCAGCTCAGTGATTGGGTTGGCTACTTGGATCACAGCAGCCCCCACAGTAGATTTACCCACTCCAAATTGATTCCCGACTGACCGGTAGCTGTCTGGCGTTGCAAGCTTCCAGAGGGCTATCGCTACTCACTTCTCAACTATGAGGGCTGCTCTCATCTTGGTATTTTGCACTCCAGGGCAGGGGAAAGCAAGTCACAAAGTTCCATGAAAGTGCCCTTACGCATGCGAAAGTTTCGCAGCCACTGGGAATCATCCCAGACCTGCAACACTATGTGGTCCCACCAGTCTGTGCTTGTTTCCCGGGCCCAGAATTGGCGTTCCACAGCAGGAACCTGCCCCATTATAACCATGATGTCCAAATTGCCAGGGCCTGTGCTTTGAGAGAAGTCAGTGTCCATATCCTCATCACTATCGTGATCACGCTTTCACGGAGGGAGGGGCAAATGACATGTACCCAAAACCACCCACAACAATGTTTTTGCCCCATTAGGCATTGGGAGCTCAACCCAGAATTCCAATGGGCAGCGGAGACACACACAATGGACTGTATAAAATCGCTTCCTAAAAATCAACTTCTATAAATTCGACCTAATTTTGTGGTGTAGACGTACCCGAAGACTTTAATTTCCCAAATATAGACTGGAGGACAAGTGCTAGTAGTAAGAATAGGGCTCCATATCCTGGATGCGATAGCTGATGGATTCCTTCACCAAGTAGTTGCTGAACCAACAAGAGGGGATGCCATTTTAGATTTGGTTTTGGTGAGTAGTGAGGACCAGATAGAAGAAATGGTTGTAGGGGACAACCTTGATTCAAGCAAGCATGAGCTAATTCAGTTCAAACTAAATGGAAGGATAAACAAAAACAGATCTGCGACTAGGGTTTTTGAATTCAAAAGGGCTAACTTAAAAAAAATTAAGGAAATTAGTTAGGGAAGTGGATTGGACTGAAGAAAGGGGAAAAAACTCATAGGCAGGAGTTGTAGATCAAGCTAGATGAGCAAGCATCTCAGGAGAGGTGACTAAGAAAAAGCAGAAAGCCTACAAGGAGTGGAAAATGGGATGGATCAGCAAGGAAAGCTACCTTATTGAGGTCAGAACATGCAGGGAGAAAGACCAAAAGCCATGTACAGTTGGACCTTGCAAAGGGAATTAAAACCAATAGTAAAAATTTCTATAGCCATATAAATAAGAAAACAAAGAAAGAAAAAGTGGGACCACTAAACACTGAGGATGGAGTGGAGGTTAAGGATAATTTAGGCATGGCCCAATATTTAAACAAATTGCCTCAGTCTTTAATGAGGCACTTAGGGATAATGGTGGGATGACAAATGGGAATGAGGATATGGAGGTAGATATTACCACATCTGAGGTAGAAACCAAACTTGAACAATTTAATGGGACTAAATCGGGGGCCCAAGATAATCTTCATCCAAGAATATTAAATCAACTGGCACTTGAAATTGCAAGCCCATTAGCAAGAATTTTGAATGAATCTGTAAACTCAGCGGTTGTACCGTATGACTGGAGAATTGCTGACATAGTTCCTATTTTTAAGAAAGGAAAAAAAAGTGATCCGGGTAACTACAGGCCTGTTAGTTTGACATCTGTAGTATGCAAGGTCTTGGAAAAAATTTTGAAGGAGAAAGTAGTTAAGGACATTGAGGTCAATGGTAATTGGGACAAAATACAACATGGTTTAAAAAAAGTAGATTGTGCCAAACAAACCCGATCTCCTCCTTTGAGAAGGTAACAGATTTTTTTAGACAAAGGAAATGCAGTGGATCTAATTTACCTCGATTTCAGTAAGGCATTTGATACGGTTCCACATGGGGAATTATTGATAAATTGGAAAAGATGGGGATCAATATGAAAATTGAAAGGTGGATAAAGGACTGGTTAAAGGGGAGACTACAATGGGTCATACTGAAAGGTGAACTGTCAGGCTAGAAGGAGGTTACTAGTGGAGTTCCTCAGGGATCGGTTTTGGGACCAATCTTATTTAATCTTTTTATTACTGACCTTGGCACAAAAAGTGGGAATGTGCTAATAAAGTTTGCGGGTGACACAAAGCTGGGAGGTATTGCCAATACAGAGCGGGACCGAGATATCCTACAGGAAGATCTGGATGACCTTGTACACTGTAGTAATAGTAATAGGATGAAATTTAATAGTGAAAAGTGCAAGGTCATGCATTTAGGGATTAATAAGAATTTTTGTTGTAAACTGGGGACACATCACTTGGAAGTAACAGAGGAGGAGAAGGACCTCAGAGTATTGGTCACAGGATGACTGAGCCGCCAATGTGATATGGCGTGAAAAAAGCTAATGCAGTCTTGGGATGCATCAAGCGAGGTATTTCCAGTAGAGATAAGGAGGTGTTAGTACCATTATACAAGGCACTGGTGAGACCTCATCTGGAATATTGTGTGCAGTTCTGGTCTCCCGTGTTTAAGAAGGATGAATTCAAACTGGAACAGGTACAGAGAAGGGCTACTAGGATGATCCAAGGAATGGAAAACCTGTCTTATGAAAGGAGACTCAAAGAGCTTGGCTTGTTTAGCCTAACCAAAAGAAGGCTGAGGGGAGATATGATTGCTCTCTACAAATATATCAGAGGGATAAATACCAGGGAGGGAGAGGAATTATTTAAGCTCTGTACCAATGTGGACACAAGAACAAATGGATATAAACTGGCCATCAGGAAGTTTAGACTTGAAATTAGACAAAGATTTCTAACCATCAGAGGAGTGAATTCTGGAATAGCCTTCCAAGGGGAGCAGTGGAGGCAAAAGTATCAGAGGGGTAGCCGTGTTAGTCTGGATCTGTAAAAAGCAACAAAGAGTCCTGTGGCACCTTAAAGACTAACAGATGTATTG
>NW_020685567.1:0-1525 GCF_002925995.2 Terrapene triunguis
TCTCTGGCAGGCAGCTCCAGCTCACACAGAGGACGGGCTCCTGACTCCCTCATTGGCCTGCCTGCCCTGTCAATGAGGCTGACTTAGAGCGTTAACCTCTCCCCATTGGCCCTGGGGACTGTCAGTCTCAGGGCCTTGATTTCTCATTGGCCCTTCCCCTGGCTTTTGGTACTGGGAGAGGGCCAATGAAAAACCCCCACTAAGTTTCAGTAAGGGGCCAACAGTCCCCTTACCCAGATACACATCAAAATCATTGTAATTTATTTATTGCTAGCTAGTAAGTCTACCACTGTGAAAAGTGATATTTGTATGTTTGTTCATATTTTTCACAGACTCTCAGCTAGCTACATAGGTTCCCAACTTGGTAATTTTTAAAAACCAGACATTCAAGCAAGAGTGCCAGAACCTCCCCTGCCCTGTCTCTTTCCCCTGAGATCCCACCCCTGCCCCGCCTCTTCCCCCAAGGTTCCACCCCCATCCACTCCTCTTCCCTCCCCCACCCCCTTGTCCCTTCCCGGGTCAGGAGTAACTTGCCTGTGGAGCTGGGGCTGGGAGCTGCAGCTGCCCAATGCAGGTAGGAGGCAGCCCCGACTGAGTAGGGGCTGGTGCGGGTGATGACCCAGTGCCTCTCTGGCTCTCCCCCTGCAGTAACTGAACTTTGGGCATCCAGTCAGTAGATGTGACCAGACACTGTCAGGTCCCCCTTTTCACTAGACTTTCCAGTCGAAAACCGGGCACCTGGCCACCCGAGTAGCACCCAATGTGCACTAAGTGCTGGGAACATGTCGGGGACAACTTCTGCTTTTTGATTGTGGGGGAAGTAACTAGGGGGCAGCTGGGTTAGACTAAGATCTGACCAGCAGGGAGGAATTCCTTCATCTAGATGAAATTACTATAAGGTGGGTACACAACTGGTTGAAAGACCGTACTCTGAGTAGTTATCAATGGTCTGGTGTCAAACCTGGAGGGGAGCAGTGGGGGGAAGGGGGAGAAGCCCCAGGTGGCTTTCCCCCAATCCCGGCAGGAAATGTGGGGGTGAGAAGCCCCAGGTGGCTTCCCCTGTTCTTTAGGGGGAACAAGGAGTGTGGGGAGGGTAATCCACCCAGAACTTGTGGGGCAGTCAGGCTCCTGGGAGGGAGCTGCCACTGGAGATGACAGACTGGGCTTTCAGCTCCCCAAACTGCCCCTCTTAGGTCGATGGAAGCGTTCCTGGGCACGACACGCCCCAGCGACCCAAGGAGGGTAGTGTGGACGTGGGCTACTGTAGTAATTACTGAGGTGGCTGTAAGTCAACCTAATATAGGTTGATTTTGGTTTGGCATGTAGATGCCCCCTTAGAAGCAAAAGGATTTCTCTCACCCAAGAGCTTTCAGCAGTCCATGCTCACTGGAAAGCCTTTCAGCTAGGACTACTCCCCCCTGCTCAATGATGCTCCTATTGTCTTTCAAGAGATCTTGCTGTTGTGAGTAGAGATGGGAGAGGGGAGGTGGCCAGAACCCTTTTCCCCCCTTCTTATACTCCCACC
>NW_020685568.1:0-3501 GCF_002925995.2 Terrapene triunguis
AAAAGAGCTTCTGAAGTGTGCAAAGTGTTGCATTCTAGCGGATTTGTTCTCATGCCTGAATGTTAATACTCTTCAAAAATCAATTTGTACATGAGAAACCCGCCCGAAGCACCCTGATTTGTATTTAATAAAATGATGGCGTTGCTTGTACACAAGTGAACTGCAAGAGACCTATCCGGGCTCCTAAGAAAACTCCAGGAGGAAGGAAAATGCTAGCAGTCATTACCAAACAGATGAAAAACAGACTGAGGTAGGCAGGAGGGGAAAGCCCAGAGGGAGATGATCTTGAGCTTAACCCTGAAATCAATAGGGAGCTAATGGAGTTGTCTGAAGATGGGGATGATAAGGCTATGATGTGTAATACATGTGAGAAAGAGGCAGCAGCAGTCTACTCTTGTTGGGATGTAGAAAGCTAGGATTCAGGAAGGATCATAGAGAAGATGGTTGCAGTGGGTAAGAAGTGTGATGAACAGATGAATAAGGATTTCATTAGATACTGAGAAGAGGGCAGTGGCAACCAAGCTTTGGAAGAGGTTTATTTTAAAAAAAAATGTTTAATTTGTGGTGCTTGCATAGAAAGTTCTCATATCGCGGCAGAATCTCAGCACTTGAAAAACTAAGTACCTAAAGCCAAATAAGTTGTCTAGATGAAAATAATATAAGTACCATATAAGTACGTAAAGCCAAAAAGTTGTCTAGGGCCTGGTCTACACTAGGCTTTTATGTCGAATTTAGCGCCGTTATATCGAATTAACCCTGCACCCGTCCACACCAGGAAGCCATTTAGTTCGACATAGAGCTCTCTTTAAATCGATTTCTGTAATCCTCCCCAACGAGAGGAGTAGCGCTAAATTCGACATGGCCATGTCGAATTAGGCTAGGTGTGGATGGAAATCGACGCTAATAGCTCCGGGAGCTATCCCACAGTGCACCACTCTGTTGACGCTCTGGACAGCAGTCCGAGCTCGGATGCTCTGACCAGCCACTCCCCCGGGAAAATTTGAATTCCTTTTCCTGTCTGGGCAGTTTGAAGCGCAGTTTCTGTTTGGACACCGTGGTGAGCTCAGCAGCAGTGGCAACGATGCAGAGCTCTCCAGCAGAGATGGCCGTGCAATCCAATAGAAAGAGGGCCCCAGCATGGACGGATCGGGAAGTCTTGGATCTCATCGCAGTGTGGGGCGATGAGTCCGTGCTTTCAGAGCTGCGCTCCAAAAGACGGAATGCAAAGATCTATGAGAAGATCTCTAAAGCCATGGCAGAGAGAGGCTACAGCCGGGATGCAACGCAGTGCCGCGTGAAAATCAAGGAGCTGAGACAAGGCTACCAGAAGACCAAAGAGGCAAACGGACGCTCTGGATCCCAGCCCCACACATCCCGTTTCTACGAGGCACTGCATTCCATCCTAGGTGCGGCCGCCACCACTACCCCACCAGTGACCGTGGACTCTGAGGATGGGATATTGTCCGCGACCGGTTCCTCAGCGGACGGGGAAGAGGAGGAAGGAGATGAGGAGGACGAGGCAGTAGACAGCGCTTACAACGCTGATTTGCCCGACAGCCAGGAGCTCTTCATCACCCTGACAGAGATCCCCTACCAACCCTCCCCAGCCGTTACCCCAGACACAGATTCAGGGGAAGGATCAAGCTGTAAGTGTTTTAAATATCTAAATATTTATTTACAACATAACTGGCGTATTTAAAATATTAACATTAGCTAAAGTGCTTTAAAACATGTAAACATTTATTTGCAACAAAACAGGAAGATTGAAAATATGAACAGTGGGTAAAGTGCTTCAAAACATGTAAACAGGAAAGTCAAACAAAAGGGGAATCAGTGCAAAGTGTATCATGATTTGTCTTTTTTTGGGCGCCTCAATATATAGTCCGAACCATTTTCAAAAAATTGCACAATGTCCGCTTCATGATTATAGTGCCCAAAACCCTGCAGTCATTTGTCCCTCCAAGGGCACCTAAGCCAGGAACTGGTCAATGTAACCGGGGATAGAGGCGAGATCCTCCGGGGAGAACTCCTCATACACCTCCTGCAGGTGTTTTTCCAGCCTCATCAGCAGGTTCCTGGGCAGGGAGAGCTTATTAGGCCCCCCGTGGTAGGACACGTTTCCCTGCCACAACGCCAGCAGGTACTCCGGGATCATGGCCTTGCACAGCAGTGCAGCAAATGGCCCCGGTTTCTGCAGGCTGTCCCGTAGCATCTTCTCCTTCTGGCTCTCGGAGACCTTCAGGAGGGTGATGTCAGGCATGACTCCCTGCTGTGAATTAGGTAGGGGAAAGTTAGTATTGGGACTGCTTGCTCGTCCCTTTACAGAACTGCAACCGCCGGTTTACAGCCACGCGGTTTACAGCCGCGAGGGGGTGGGACAGGGCCAGAGTTCATGCTTGCAGGATTGCTGCCAGCAGAGACTCGCATTGCTTTCTATGTGAAAGGAGGCCAGTGCCACTCTTAAAGTTTTAAGCGGCCACAAGTCTACGGCTTACCATGTTTGCCATCTAGACAAAGTCCGGTGTCCTGCCCTGCTCCTCAGCTCGCCACAGCAAGACCGCAGGCACTGTAGGCGAGGGCCGAAAATTCGACCTTGTCCTCAGTGCGCGTGTGATAGGTGCTCTGCATGGTCTTGTTCACGGAGCAAGACTATGTTCTCTGTTCACAGATACATTGCTCTGTCTCAGGAATTCACTCCCTTTTTCCAATTCCCACAGCCACATCTGCCCAGAGGCTAGCGCACATTAGGAGGAGGAAGAAGAGGACACGGGAAGACATGTTTGCTGAACTAATGGAATGCTCCCGAGCACAGGCAGCCCAGCAGACACAGTGGAGGGAGAACTTGTCCCAAATGCACCGGGCAAACATGGAACGGGAGGAGAGGTGGCGACAGGAGGACAGGCAGGCTACTCAAACGCTGCTTGGACTAATGAGGGAGCAAACGGACACGCTCCGCCGCCTTGTGGATGTTCTGCAGGACCGGAGGCAGGAGGAGAGAGCCCCGCTGCAGTCTCTCTGTAACTGCCCTGCCCCGCCACCAAGTCCCATACCCCCCTCACCCAAAGTCCAAACACGGAGGGGTGGAAGGGGCCGTGAAAAATTTCACTCCACCCCTGCGGACTGCTCTACCACTAGAAGGCTCTCATTCCCCAAAATTTGAAAAGTCCTTTCCTACCCGCCTCACACAAGACCCCGTCCAAGTTTCACCCCCCCGTTCCATGTGCGGTTGTTAATAAAGAATACGTTTCTGTTCATTTCTGTTTCCATCCTCTTCTTTTGGAGGGGAGTCTGTCTGAAGGGGGGGGAAGGGGCTTGGTCATTGGACAGGACAGTCACCTTTAGCAGGGGGCAGGTGCAGCAGCAGGGCACATATACAGTGCAGTGACTAGTTATCCTGGTTAGTCTGGGAGGTGGTTTTCATGTTTTGTGTGGTGGGGGCGGTGGTGTTGCTCTCTGACTTGGTGGCGGGGGAGGGCAGTTACAGATCTTATGCAGCGGTCC
>NW_020685569.1:0-3478 GCF_002925995.2 Terrapene triunguis
GTGGGGGGGGGGGGGTGCCCGGGGGGGGGAGGGGTGGGGGGGGGCTGGGGGGGGGGGGGGGGGTTTGAATTGGGAGGGGCAAAAGGCTGTGTGTGGGGGCTATGACCCAGAGACGTCCCCGGCTGGCTGCTCTGGGGGACAGGGCTGGTATTTGAGCTGGGGGGCAGGGAGGGCATGGGGGGACCTTGCTGGGGAGCGGGGCTAGGGGGGCTCCATGGCCATGGGGCTGCCCCGGAACTCTGCACTGACCCCCCCGGCTCCCCCCAGGTGTGACCAGCAGCCCTGGGATCAAGTCCCCCATCACCATCATCACCACCAAGGTCATGACCTCAGGCACAGGCGCCCCCGCCAAGATCATCACGGCAGTGCCCAAGCTGGGAACGGCCCACGGGCAGCAGGGCGTCACGCAGGTGAGCGGGGGGTTTGGGGGCGCCGGGATGGCCAGGGGGCCGCCCCCTGCCCCGGCCTCACCACCTCTCTCTCCCCTCCCGGCAGGTGGTCCTGAAGGGCGCGCCTGGCCAGCCCGGCACCATCCTGCGCACCGTGCCCATGGGCGGCGTGCGGCTGGTCACGCCCGTCACCGTCTCCGCCGTCAAGCCCACCGTCACCACGCTGGTGGTGAAAGGAACCACGGGTAAGGGGGCTGGGCGGGGGGCTGCGGGAGGGGGCTGGGCTGCAAAGCCAGCTCAGGGCACTGACTGGCTCTCCCTCCCCCCCAGGTGTCACCACCTTGGGCACCGTGACGGGCACCGTCTCCACCAGCCTGGCCGGCGCAGGGGGCCACAGCACCAATGCCTCCCTGGCCACGCCCATCACCACGCTGGGAACCATCGCCACCCTGTCGAGCCAGGTGATCAACCCGGCCGCCATCACCGTCTCCGCCGCGCAGACCACCATGACAGCCGCCAGCGGGCTGGGCACACCCACCATCACCATGCAGGTGGGGCCTTTCGCCTTTGTGGGGGGGGTACAGGGGTGGCAGTGGGGTACAGGGGTGGGTGCTGAGCACAGAGGGGCAGTGGGACACGGGGCAGGGAGGTACAGGGGGGCAGTGGGACGGGGGTACAGGGGGCAGTGGGCGGTGGGATAGTGGAACGTGGGGAAGGGGGCAGTGGGGTACAGGGGGCAGTGGGACGAGGGAAGGGGGGCAGGGGGACACGACGTCCGTGGGGCACGGGCCCAGCCCCTCACCCTGCCTGTCTCCCGGCCCCCAGCCCGTCTCCCAGCCCACGCAGGTGACGCTGATCACGACGCCCAGCGGGGTGGATGCTCAGCCGGTGCATGACCTGCCAGTCTCCATCCTGGCCTCGCCCACCACGGAGCAGCCCACGGCCACGGTGACCATCGCTGACGTGGGGCAGGGCGACCCGCAGCCCGGCACCGTCACCCTGGTGTGCTCCAACCCGCCCTGCGAGACCCATGAGACCGGCACCACCAACACTGCCACCGCCACCGTCGTGGCCAACGTGGGCGGCCTGACCCAGCCTGTGCACTTTGTGTGCGAGGGCCAGGAGACCGGGCAGCCCAACGGCGGGTTAGTGCGCGTCTGTTCCAACCCCCCGTGTGAGACGCACGAGACGGGCACCACCCACACGGCCACCACTGCCACATCCAGCATGGGCGCCGGACGAGTGTGCAGCAACCCCCCGTGCGAGACGCACGAGACAGGCACAACCAACACGGCTACCACAGCCACGTCCAGCATGGGTGCCGGACGAGTGTGCAGCAACCCCCCGTGTGAGACGCATGAGACGGGCACCACCAACACGGCCACCACTGCCACATCCAGCATGGGCGCCGGACGAGTGTGCAGCAACCCCCCATGCGAGACGCACGAGACGGGCACCACCAACACGGCCACCACGGCCACATCCAGCATGGGCGCCGGGCGAGTGTGCACTAACCCTCCGTGCGAGACGCACGAGACGGGCACCACCAACACGGCCACCACGGCCACGTCCAGCATGGGTGCCGAACGAGCGTGCAGCAATCCCCTGTGTGAGACGCACGAGACGGGCACCACCAACACAGCTACCACGGCCCGGTCGTTCATGGGGCGGGGGCAAGCTGATGGCAGCCTGGTAGCCCCGCCCAACCCGCCGTGCCAAACGCAGCACACCAGTGCCACCGGCACCACGATGTCGGCAAAAGCCGGTGTGCCCACAGAGCAGCCGTGCAGCACCAGGATGGCAAATCCACCCCCGGCGGTGCCTGGCACCAACGCACAATCCCCGGCGCCGGCTGGCCGGCCCTGTGAGGCTCACCAGACCCACACCACCAACACCGCCACCACGGCCCGGTCGCTCATGGGCCGGGGGCAGCCGGATGGTGGGCCAGGGGCAGCCGAGGGCCCCCCGTGCCAAACCCAACAGACTTGTGCCACTCACACAACCATGTCGGCCAAAGCGGACGTGCCCACAGAGCAGCCATGCAGCGTGAGGATGGTTGCGCCGGACACGGAGGCCGGTCAGCGAGCGCATGTCAATGACTCTTGTGAAACGGGCACCACGGCCACGTCGAGCTTGGGCACCAGGCGAGCGTGCACGGAGCCCCCATGCGAGACCCACGAGACAGGCACCACCACCACAGTCACGTCGAACATTGGCGCCGGGCGAGTGTGCAGCAACCCCCCTTGCGAGACCCACGAGACAGGCACCACCACCACAGCCACGTCGAACATGGACGCCGGGCGAGCATGCAGCAACCCCTCGTGTGAGACACACGAGATGGGCACCACCACCACAGCCACGTCGAGCATGGGCACCAGGCAACCGTGCACAGAGCCCCCGTGCGAGACCCACAAGACAGGCACCACTACCACAGCCATGTCGAACATGGGCACTGGGCGAGCATGCAGCAATCTCCTGTGTGAGACGGGCACAACTAACACGGCGACCACTGCCACATCCAGCATGGGCGCCGGGCAAGTGTGCAGCAACCCCCCGTGCGAGACGCACGAGACAGGCACCACTAACACGGCGACCACTGCCACATCCAGCATGGGCGCCGGGCAAGTGTGCAGCAACCCCCCGTGCGAGACGCACGAGACGGGCACCACCAACACGGCCACCACGGCCACATGTAACGTGGGGACGGGCCAGGCTGAGGGGGCCCAGCACGCCCCTGCCAGCGCGCCCTGTGAGACGCAGCCGACCACGGCCACCGGCACCACCATGACGGCCAGCATGGGGGGAGCTGGGGCCGAGCCCCCCTCCTCTGCCCCCCAGGAGATGGGGGGGGCAGGGCCCAGCCAGCCCCAGTCGCCTCCCACAAACCCAGCCCCACGCGTCTGCTCCAACCCCCCCTGCGAGACCCATGAGACGGGCACAACCCACACGGCCACCACTGTGACCTCCAGCATGGGTGCCAACCACGGTGAGCACGGGGGGCAGGGCATGGGGCCTGTCTCCTGGAGGGGCTCTGACTCTGATCCGCCCCATGGCTGTCCGCTCTAGGGGTCATGGCTCTAATCCAACCC
>NW_020685570.1:0-1776 GCF_002925995.2 Terrapene triunguis
CCAGGTGGTGGTGGTAGCTGAGGGTCCGGAGTGCTGGAGTCAGTCAGAGCCCCCAGCACGATCAGTCAGGAGAAGATGAAGTCCCAATGGAACTGATGCAGATTTTGGATCCAGGCATCAGAACACTTACTTGAGTGTGGGTAGGGGTTTTTTATAGGGAAACAACAATGGTTCAAGGGAGAACACTAGATTTGTTTATGGGTAAACTGATGGCTCAAGGGAATATACCGAAGTTGTTTTGTTCAGGCTAGACAATAGGAATTGATCATTACTGGGTATGGGCAGTGTTCCTTCAGGGGAGCTCACAATGCAATTAGGTAGCTTCCATATTTTGGATACCAATAAAGAATTTATTACTAGAATTGGTCTGATAACTACTGAGCTGGGTGTGTGCAGGCGTGGGTTCATTAACATCTGGAGCAGAGATCCCGCATCATGCAGTGCTTCCCTGCTTTTCTGGTCCCAGAGTTCCGTGCGGTTCTTGCCTTGGAATCTTTGTTCTCCATTCTGTATGCTAATGGAGGTGCCTCCCTGTCCCATCTTCGATGCAAATAAGGCTAGGGGAGTTACCTTAATCCTGACACCCTTGTCTGGAGGGCTTTAGGTGCGTCTCTCACTGGCCTTCGTGAGTCAGACAGGCTGAATACTGCACCCTGGTTCCCCAAGAACACAGAGCTGATAGGTAACACATGGCTACCTGTTCTGTCTAACATCACTCCTCCGCTGATATGCTGAACTGCTGCAACATTCCATGAAGCTCAGCAAATCCAGGAACACAGATATCTTCCTATTCACCAAGAGCTTGACAATGCACCCCCGCAACATCGTAAGTCCTGCAAGCCTTTCTGGGAACATTTGTTTAGCCTCATGCAATCAGGCTATGATCAGAAGGAGGCTTGGAAAGTAGATTGGGTTAAACAAGACTTTAAAAAGAAGCACCTTGTGCCAGAGCCCATGGAGAAGGTTCCTGGGGTTTGACCTTCTATGGTCATCTTGGTCAACTCCAAACCTAATTTGAACCAGCCATGATAGATGTACTTGTGGCACCTTAGAGACTAACAAATTTATTAGAGCATAAGCTTTCGTGGGCTACAACCCACTTCTTCGGATGCATATAGAGTGAAACATATATTGAGGAGATATATATACACACATACAGAGAGCATGAACAGGTGGGAGTTGTCTTACCAACTCTGAGAGGCCAATTAAGTAAGAGAAAAAAAACTTTTGAAGTGATAATCAAGATAGCTCAGTACAGACAGTTTGATAAGAAGCAAGTGTGAAAATACTTACAAGGGGAGATAGATTCAATGTTTGTAATGGCTCAGCCATTCCCAGTCCTTATTTAATCCTGAGTTGATTGTGTCTAGTTTGCATATCAATTCCAGCTCAGCAGTCTCTCGTTGGAGTCTGTTTTTGAAGTTTTTCTGTTTTAAGATAGCCACCCGCAGGTCTGTCATAGAATGGCCAGACAGGTTAAAGTGTTCTCCCATTGGTTTTTGAGTATTATGATTCCTGATGTCAGATTTGTGTCCATTAATTCTTTTGCGTAGAGACTGTCCGGTTTGGCCAATGTACATGGCAGAGGGGCATTGCTGGCACATGATGGCATATATCACATTGGTAGATGTGCAGGTGAATGAGCCCCTGATGGTATGGCTGATGTGATTAGGCCCTATGATGATGTCACTTGAATAGATATGTGGACAGAGTTGGCATCGGGCTTTGTTACAAGGATAGGTTCCTGGGTCAGTGTTTTTGTTCAGTGATGTGTGG
>NW_020685571.1:0-1068 GCF_002925995.2 Terrapene triunguis
TGGCCCTGTGTGTGTGGGTTACAGTTGCCAAGGTCAGAGTATCTTAGGCCTGGTCTACACTAGGCTTTTATGTCGAATTTGGCGCCGTTACATCGAATTAACCCTGCACCCGTCCACACCACGAAGCTATTTAGTTCGAAATAAAGGGCTCTTAAAATCGATTTCTGTACTCCTCCCCAACGAGAGGAGTAGCGCTAAATTCGAAATGGCCATATCGAATTAGGCTAGGTGTGGATGGAAATCGACGCTAATAGCTCCGGGAGCTATCCCACAGTGCACCACTCTGTTGACGCTCTGGACAGCGGTCAGAGCTCGGATGCTCTGACCAGCCACACAGGAAAAGCCCCGGGAAAATTTGAATTCCCTTTCCTGTCTGGGCAGTTTGAATCTCATTTCCTGTTTGGACATCGTGGCGAGCTCAGCAGCACTGGCAACGATGCAGAGCTCTCCAGCAGAGATGGCCGTGCAATCGCAGACTAGAAAGAGGGCCCCAGCATGGACTGATCGGGAAGTCTTGGATCTCATCACTGTGTGGGGCGATGAGTCCGTGCTTTCAGAGCTGCGCTCCAAAAGAAGGAATGCAAAGATCTACGAGAAGATTTCTAAAGCCATGGCAGAGAGAGGATACAGCCGGGATGCAACGCAGTGCTGCGTGAAAATCAAGGAGCTGAGACAAGGCTACCAAAAAACCAAAGAGGCAAACGGATGCTCCGGATCCCAGCCCCACACATCCCGTTTCTACCAGGCACTGCATTCCATCCTAGGTGCGGCCGCCACCACTACCCCACCCGTGACCGTGGACTCTGAGGATGGGATATTGTCCGCGGCCGGTTCCTCGTCGGACATGTTAGCGGACGGGGAAGATGAGGAAGGAGATGAGGAGGACGAGGCAGTCGACAGCGCTTGCACCGCTGATTTCCCCGACAGCCAAGAGCTCTTCATCACCCTTACCGAGATCCCCTACCAACCGTCCCCAGCCGTTACCCCGGACACAGAATCAGGGGAAGGATCAAGCAGTAAGTGCTTTAAACATCTAAACTTTTATTTTTAACAGAACTGGAATATTTA
>NW_020685571.1:1078-5148 GCF_002925995.2 Terrapene triunguis
TTTAAACATCTAAACTTTTATTTTTAACAGAACTGGAATATTTATAATATTAACAATGGGTTTTTCATGATTTCTTTGCCTTAGGCGATAAAATTTTTAGTCCCAACTATTTAAAAAAAATCTAACAATGTCCGGTTTTTCATGATTCTGCTGCCCAAGACGCTCCACTCTTTAGTCCCTGCCAGTGCAGCTACACCAAAATCCGGTCTATATGTCCGGGGATAGAGACGAAATCCTCATGGGAGATCTCAACATAGGTCTCCTGGAGGTAATGTTCAAGCCTGGTCATCAGGTTCCTGGGGAGAGCGATTTTATTGGGTCCTCCATGGTACGAGACGTTTCCTCGCCAGGAGACAATCAAATACTCAGGGATCATTGCACGGCAAAGCATGGCGGCATACGGCCCTGGTTTTTGCATGCTTTCCCTAAGCATGCGTTCCTTCTCGCTGTCCGAGATCCTCATCAGGGTGATGTCGCTCATGATGCCCTGCTTTGAATTAGGGAGGGGAATGTTAGTATTGGGACTGCTTTACAGTGACGCGGTGGAGGCGGGAGAGGGGCAGCATACAGGGATCTTTCCCTGGGACAGCCGCGAGGGGGTGGGACAGGGGCAGAGTTCATGCTTGCCGGATTGCTGGCAGCAGAGACTGGCTTTGCTTTCAATGTGAAAGGAGGCCAGTGCTACTATTAAAGTTTTAAGCAGCCACAAGTCTACGGCTTACCATGTTTGCCTGCTACACAAGTTGAGGTGTCCTGCCCCGCTTCTCAGATCGCCACTGCAAGACCCCAGGCACTGAAGGCGAGGTCCGAAAATTCGACCTTGTCCTGAGTGCGCATGTGAGAGGTGCAGTGCATGGTCTTGTTCACAGCGAAAGACTATGTTCTTTGTTCACAACTTCATTTATCTGTCTCAGGAATTCACTCCCTTTTTCCCATTTCCACAGACACATCTGCGACTGTCTCCCAACCCAGCCTGGCATCACACTCCCAGAGGCTAGCGCAGATTAGGCGGAGGAAGAAGAAGACGCGTGAGGACATGTTCTCAGAACTAATGTCCTGCTCCCGAGCCCAGGCAGCCCAGCAGACACAGTGGAGGGAGAACTTGTCCGAAATGCACCGAGCAATCATGGAATGGGAGGAGAGGTGGCGTCAGGAAGACCAGCAGGCGACTCAAACGCTGCTTGGACTAATGAGGGAGCAAACGGACACACTCCGGCACCTTGTGGATGTTCTGCAAGACCGGAGGCAGGAGGACAGAGCCCCGCTGCGGTCTATCTCTAACCGCCCTCCCCCGCCACCAAGTCCCACACCCCCCTCACCCAAAGTCCAAAGAAGGAGGGGCAGCAAGGGCCGTTAAAACTTTCAGTCAACCACTGCAGACTGCTCTAGCACTCTTGGGCTCTCATTCCCCAAAATTGGAAAAGTCCTTTCCTACCCACCTCACACAAGCCCCCGTCCAAGTTTCACCCCCCCTCGTTTCATGTGTGGTTCATAATAAAATATTCGTTTCTGTTAATTACTGTTTCCATGATTTTCTTTTGGAGGAGAGTCTGTGTGAAGGGGGGGAAGGGGCTTGGTAATTGGACAGGACAGTCACCTTTAGCAGGGTACAGAGGCGGGGGCAGGTCCAGCATCAGGACACATACACAGTGCAGTCACTAGTTGTCCTGGTCAGTCTGGGAGGTGGTTTTCATGTTCTGTGGCGGGGGGGGGGGGGTAGCTCTGTGACTTTGTGGCGGGGGAGGGCAGTTACAGATCTTATGCAGCGGTCCTTATCCTGGATCACAGAGCCACGCAGCAGGGGATCTGTAACCCTCCTCCCCCTGCCAGAAAGTCACATATCCGACACATACACGCAGTCCCGTCCAGGAGTGCTGGCAGGCTCCGTTGAAACAACCAGTCCACCACTGCGGAGCCTGTCATTCCGGGAGTTTAGAAGCATCATTTGCATCAGAACACAAAACCCGCCCCCCGCCACAGTCTGCATCCCCGGTTTAAAACATTCCCACAAAAACAGTAATAAAGACAACGGTGTTCATTAACAAAACAGAACAGATTTTATTTTTTGGGAAGGGGGTGAAGGGGGTATGTAGCTGGAGAGGATAGTCAACATAAACTGGGTAAAGAAACGGGGGCAGGTTCAGCTTCTCTTTAAACAAAGTTAATAGTCACAGGTTACCCTGCTCACTGAGGAACCTAGCTTTCAAAGCCTCCCGGATGCACAGCGCGTCCCGCTGGGCTCTTCTAATCGCCCGGCTGTCTGGCTGGGCGTAATCAGAAGCCAGGCTATTTGCCTCAACCTCCCACCCCGCCATAAAGGTCTCCCCCTTGCTCTCACAGAGATTGTGGAGCACACAGCAAGCTGATATAACAATGGGGATATTGGTTTCGCTGAGATCACAGCGAGTCAGTAAGCTTCTCCATCTCCCCTTGAGACGGCCAAAAGCACACTCCACCACCATTCTGCACTTGCTCAGCCGGTAGTTGAAGAGTTCTTTTTCAGTGTCCAGGGCGCCAGTATAGGGCTTCATGAGCCAGGGCATTAGTGGGTAGGCTGGGTCCCCGAGGATCACTGTAGGCATCTCCACATCCCCAAGACTTATTTTGTGGTCCGGGAAGTAAATACCTTCCTGCAGCCGTCTAAACAGACCAGAGTTCCTGAACACGCGAGCGTCATGAACCTTGCCCGGCCATCCGACGTTGATGTTGGTAAAACGTCCCCTATGGTCCACCAGTGCTTGCAGCACCATTGAAAAGTAGCCCTTTCGGTTGATGTACTGGCTGGCCTGGTGGTCCGGTCCCAGGATAGGGATGTGAGTCCCATCTATAGCCCCACCGCAGTTTGGGAATCCCATCGCGGCAAAGCCATCTATGATGACCTCCACGTTTCCCAGGGTCACTACCTTTGAGAGCAGTAGCTCAACGATTGCGTTGGCTACTTGCATCACAACAACCCCCACGGTAGATTTGCCCACACCAAAGTGGTTCGCGAATGACCGGTAGCTGTCCGGCGTTGCAAGCTTCCAGAGGGCTATGGCCACTCGCTTCTGGACAGTCAGGGCTGCTCGCATCCGGGTGTCCTTGCGCTTCAGGGCAGGGGACAGCAAGTCACAAAGTTCAAGGAAAGTCCCCTTCCGCATGCGAAAGTTTCGCAGCCACTGGGATTCATCCCAGACCTGCAGCACTATGCGGTCCCACCAGTCCGTGCTTGTTTCCCGGGCCCAGAATCGCCGTTCCACAACATCCACATGACCCATTGCCACCGTGATGTCCTCGGCGCTGGGGCTCGTGGTTTCTGACAGCTCTGTGCTACTCTCCGACTTCAGGCCCTCACGGCGGTGCCGTAGCCTCCTCTCCTGATTTCTCTGCATCTGCCTCAGGGAAAGGTGTATGATAAGCTGTGAGGCATTGAGAACGGCCACAACTGCAGCGATGGTCGCAGCGGGATCCATGCTCGCAGTGCTGTGGCGTCCGCGCTGTTATTGACCAGAAAAGCGCGCAAACTGATTTCCCGCCGGCGCTTTCAGGGAGGGAGGGAGGGCGGTAGTGACGGACGGATGACGACAGTTACCCAAAAGCACCCTCGACACATTTTTTTACCCAGAAGGCATTGGCGGCTCGACCCAGAATTCCAATGGGCAGCGGGGACTGCGGGAACTGTGGGATAGCTTCCCACAGTGCACCGCTTCCAATGTCGACGCTTGCCCCGTTAGTGTGGACTCACAAAGTCGAATTACTGTCCTTAGTGTGGACACACACGTTCGACTTTGTAATATCGATTCCACATATTCGATATGAAATCGAACTACCCTCGTAGTGTAGACATACCCTTAGTAACTCCAACACTGTAAGGGATAGCAAGTTTATTACTTCATCCACAAAATCAGCAGACTCTAGCAAAAGTTTGAGGTAGGGGGTGATTTCAACACTGCAGATGAGTATGTTAAGAAATACTTTATCAGATGATGGTACTAATTCGGGCCCAAATCCTGAGATCTTTCCTTATTTTCCCCCCATACTCTTACTCAAGCAAACTCTCACACTTTGGACAGTAAAGGGATGTGACACTC
>NW_020685572.1:0-2107 GCF_002925995.2 Terrapene triunguis
CCCCCAGCCCTGGGGCTGCTGCTGGGAATGGGAAGAATCCAGAAGGATAACGACGGCATTAGCGCTGCCAGAGGCGCTGCCCAGGCCGGGGAGGAGAGAAGCCAAGAGCCCAAGGAGCCAGGACCCCCCTTTCCTGGCACATCCTATTTCTCCTACTAGCTCAGCAGCGGAGCCCTCTCCTCCCGGTGATGCTGCACCAGCCCGGTCCAGCCCCCCCTTCCCCAGGCCTCGGAAGCTGCCACCTGGCAGCAGAAGCCAGGCCCAGGCCGAGCGCCCATCTCCTCGGGCCCAGCTCCGCTGGCAGGTACAATGGGTGGCGTGTTGGACCCTATTGACATGGGCCGTGGTGCTGGTCCGTACCTGGCTGCCGGTCGGTGGGCAGGACGCTGGGCCGGGGCTGTTTGCGTTAGCAACACTCCAGGGGCTGGGCACAGAGCGCCCGCAGTGCACTGGGGTTCCCACCCGCTGTGTTTGTGTAGGAGCCAGGCTGGGCTGCCTGCCAGTGACCGAGCCTCTGTCCCCTCGGGCGGCAGAATGGGCGGGGGGGAGAGGGGGGCCGCCAGGGAGGTGATTGCATCTGTTTGGATTAATCAGCTAAGCTGTGAAGCAAACAGGGCTGCTTCCCCCTCCCCACAGCCTGCCAGCCCATCCTCCCTAGCCAGCTGTTGGGCCATGGGGCAGGTGGAGGTGGGCTGGGGAGGGTCAGTGATTGGGGGGGTTTGTCCCTGGGGAGAAGCGGGGGTTGTAGGGAGGCTGGGGGCAGGGGGTTAGGCTGCTCATTGAGTGGCAGGCATGCTATAGGGTCAGCTATTGGGAAGGGGGGGTGCACACTTCCGGGGGGTGGGGAGGGCTGGGCCGTGCCTGGGGAAGGGGGCAGGGCAGGGACTAGCCAAGCGGCTGGGAAAGGCCCTTGTTGCTGGAAGCGGGTTACACCAGATGTGTGCCCGCCCCTCCATGCCAGGAACACACCATGGCTTTGTGCTTTGTTGAAAGCTTGTGTACCTGACATATTTGGGGTGCATTGCGTAATACACCAAGAAGTGCTCTGCGCTAAACCTGACAAGGGAGACAGACCGAAAGCTGTAATGGACAACGTGGTGCAGATTGTTCACTTCATACACGCTCGTCCCCTGCGTCACCGTCCGGGTGGGGAATGTGTGGACCAAATTGAAACAGAAGATGGAGACCTCGTCACGCCCACTGAAGTGCGGTGGTTACGCCATGGTTAAAGTCCTGGGGCGTTTCCTGGCACTGCTACCAGTGGAGTGGTATGGCAGAGCTCTGGGGGGGATAAAAGGAAGTTTGAGGAGGAATTAATTCATGTCCGTGCCCTGGATGAAGATGAAATTAACCAGCTAAAGAGGAAAGGTTTACAAGAAAGGTGGTTGAATACCCCTGGTCTAGTTCTCCGGCACAGCATTGCAAAGCTGATGTCAATCTTTGGCTCGACATACCCAGGCGAGCAGACGTTTCCTGCTACGGGACACATCAAATGCAAGAAGCACAGCAGGCTACGGGATAGAAAGCTCAGTGCTGAATTGCGAAACGCCTGCATAGCCCTTACTCCTAACCTAAGCAAGCATGTGGCGGCCCGAGCCAAGCAGAATTCACACTGAGTATGATGTAGGTAAGCGTCAATATTTCTTTTTTTACTAGTTGAGGTTGGTGACAGTTCTATTAATAAATGAACGATTAAGCATTTCTATAACTTGTTATGAAATATTCAGCGTGTATTAACTGTATTTAATTTTATTCATGGGGTCATGGTTAGTGCCCATGTCCGATTTCAATCTTGCGGCCCACTGAGATAAAGGAGGGCCACTCATGCAGCCCACTCACTAGCCTAGGTTGCCCATCACTGGGCCAGAGGGACCCGGAGCTGCTGTGACCTGGTGGTTCCTGGGAGGAGAAGCGGGGGGAGCTCAGACTGACTTGGTTCCAGCCGCTCAGCTGACAGAACCCGTCTCTTCCAGCCCTTCCTCCACCTGGTCCCCTCCAGGCCTGCCCCACGCCTCACACCAGCCCCGGCCGGGGGCGCATGGGCAGAAAGGCCGTTCTCACTTTGCCAGGCTCGGTGCCAGAGGGACAGGGTAGCTGGCTGGAAAGG
>NW_020685573.1:0-2806 GCF_002925995.2 Terrapene triunguis
GGGGCTCGGCGCTCTTGGGGGGGGTTCCGGCGGCGCTCGGTGCGGGGGGGGGCCTCCGGCGCGCGGCGCTCGGCGGGGGGGCGGCGCTCGGCTGGGGGGGGCTGCGCGGCACTCAGCGGGGGGGCTCGGGGGGCGGCGCTTTTTTTTTTGCTGCTTGGGGCAGCAAAAAAGCTAGAGCCGGCCCTGGGTACCAGAACCGGACTCGGATCACGGCATCGAGAATCCCGCGGTACCCCCAGTCGAAGGGGCCCTGGGAGAGCTGAGGGCCTGGTCCCTCCCCAAACGGTGGCTTCCTCCTCAGACGAGGTGCTCACAGGATCCGCTAACCCTGTACCCCCGATGATCTTAGACCCCACAGGACATCAAGAGGGTCGCCTCCAATCTGGGTCTGGAGGCAGAGGGGCTTACAGAACCTGTGTGACGTTATTGACAGGAACTGCAACCAAGGTCCTATAGTTGCACCAAATCTGGTACAAAGGAGGTCACGTGAGGTGTCTATGGAAAGGTTATAATTTGCTGGTTATGATGATGCTGTCTGTATGTGTGTGGCATTTTTGTATTTGAAGATATGAATATTGGCTACGTACTTGTATCTCAGTGTGTTTGATTCTAAGTAGCATCAGTGAAGCATTTGGTCAGCATCTTGAGAAAGGACTATTCTGAGTAAGTGCCTAGTCAAGAAACACTTAACTGACAATGGTGTAACAAAGTGTCGGGGAGTCAGGGCCCTGCACCCCTCTTCCTGGGATTCACCGTGACTCTCAGCCAGCCAGTAAAATGGAAGGTTTATTGGACAGTAGGAACGCAGGCTACAGCAGAGCTTGTAGGTACAACCCGGACCCATCAATCAAGTCCTTCTGGGGAGTGCAGGGAGCTTAGACCCCAGCTTGGGGTTCCCTGCGTTGCACCTCCCAGCCCAAACTGGAAACTAAAAAACCCTCCAGCAGCTTTCTTCCCCCTCCCCTCTGCCCTCCTCTCCTTTGTTCAGTCTCCCGGGCAGAAGGTGTCACTTCTCCCAACCCCCCTCCTGGCTCAGGTTACAGCTCAGGTAGCTTCCTTCCCATCCCCAATGTAACTCTTGTGGAAGCAGAGAAAGAACTGACAGGAACGGGATGCAATGCATGACAGTTCGTTAGCAAGAGTCAGGCTAACTGTAACCCTAATAACGCGAGATTTGTAGAAGCGAGGAATGTGTGAGGCGAGTGGGAAAGAACTGTGTGAGAAGTTGTTGCAACCTTGTGTAGATAATGTGTAGAAAATATTGTATGCAGACTAGAGTCAAAACAAGTGAGAATAAGAAGATATCAAGATGGCCTATGTATAAACAAAATGCAGCTGTTGCTTATTATTGTCTGTAACAAAAGGTATAAATGCTTGCTGTAATTGTTTACCTGTAGAGAGACCTGTTTAGCTCTCTCCCTCTACACAATTGTTAGAGAAAATAAAGTATCTGACTTGCTGTACCCAAACAAAAAGTGAGAACTCTGTTATTCTCCAACACTCCCCTGCAACATTCCCAGGTCAAATCCGCCCCACTCCCTGCTCCGTCACATCTGGACCTTGGGAGACTCCAATCTAGGGTTACCATATTTCCACAATCAAAAAAGAGGACACTGGGGGGGGAGGAGCCCCGCCCTAGCCCCGCCCCCATCCACTCCCTCCCACTTCCCACCCCCTGACTGCCCCCCTCAAAACCCCCAACTCCCCGCTTCTTGTCCCCTGACGGCCCCCTGCTGAGAACCCCCCACCCTAACTGTCCCCCTAGGAACTTACCTGTCCCCTGACTGCCCCGACGCTTATCCACTCGCATGGGTGGCAGGGTTGTAGAAATTTTGGTGGTGCCCAGAACCCGCCCCCCCCCCCACCTGCCTAAGGCTCTGGGAGGGGGATTGGGTGGGGGGGGGAAGTCTGGGGTGCAGGTCCTGGGTGGGGGGAGGAAGTCTAGGGTGCAGGAGGGGTGCAGGGTGCAGGCTCTGGGATAGAGTTTGGGTGCTGGGTGCAGGCTCCGGGCTGGGGCAGGGGGTGGGTGTGCAGGAGGGGGTGAGGAGTGCAGACTCTGGGATGGAGTTTGGGGGTGGGAGGTGGTGCAAAGGGAGGGGGTGCAGGCTTTGGGAGGGAGTTTGAGGGCAGGAGGGGGGGTGTGGGAAGGGGGAGGGGGTTGGGAGTTTGGGGATAGGAGGGGTGCAAGGGTGAGGGCTGTGGGGCTGAGGATGAGGGGTTCATGATGCAGGAGGGGGCTCAGGGCTGGGGCAGAGGAATAGGGGGGTGGGGGGATGAGGGTTGGGTTTGAGGATGAGGGGTTCATGATGCAGGAGGGGGCTCTGGGATGGAGCAGAGGATTAGGGTGCAGGGGGATGAGGGTTGGGGCTGAGGATGAGGGGTTCATGATGCAGGAGGGGGCTCAGGGCTGGGGCAGAGGATTAGGGTGCGGGAGGATGAGGGTTGGGGCTGAGGGGTTCATGATACAGGAGGGGGCTCATGGATGGAGCAGAGGATTCGGGTGCGGGGGGATGAGGGTTGGGGCTGGGGATGAGGGGTTTGGGGCGTTGGAGAGGCTCAGGGCTAGGGTGGAAGGGCAGGGTAAGGGCAGCCTGTCTTGCCATTTGTGCGTGGGGGGCACTAGGACCCGGGGGCAGCAGACAGCAGTTGCTGCCGGCTCTGGCAGTACAAGCAGGCATGGGAGAGGCAGGCGGGGGGGGGAACTCACGGGGGGGGGATGCGTGGAGGGGGGGTGGCAGGTGGAGGGGGTGGGGACCCATCCAACACTCCCCCGCTCCCTGACTGCCCCCTGGGACTCCCCTTACCA
>NW_020685573.1:2816-4831 GCF_002925995.2 Terrapene triunguis
TGTATCGTTTTTGTATTTGAAGTTGGCTTCAAAGTATTAGTATTGGCTCTATACCTGATTTCAAATGTTTGAATCCTGGGGCAATGCCCACAAAATATTAAGCCAGCGAGTCTTGGAGGAACTATTCAAGTTGATTAGAAGAACTTGACTGACAATGGGCCTTGGAAGATGCCAAACCACATCTGAAGATCCTTCCAGTGAACGTTCAAACTAGCACGTGGGCAGTGGCGTCTACATGTAAAGAACTGAGTCACGCATGGACAGGTGATGTGCCCGTGTGATGGCTCATGTGACTGGACACCATCTTGTTACTGTGATTTTCCACAGGGAGAACAAAGGATTTCTCTGCCCTGGGCAGAAACTATATAAGGCCTTTTGAACGTCTCCATTTTGGCTTCAATCCTGCTTCCGACCTCTGGAGGAACTTTGCTACAAACCAAAGCTTTAAACAAAGGACTGAATGACCCATCCCAGCTGGGGATGTTCCAGAGACTTGACTTAAGCCAGCAGTTTATTCCATCAAGCCTGAAACAAACCTGAACCAAGGACTTTGCAATTGTTGTATGTATTTGATTCCTTCAACCAATTTTACTCTTGCCTTTTCTTTCTTTCTTTCTTTCTTTCTTGATAAACCTTTATATTTTAGTTTCTAAAGGATTGGCTACAGAGTGATTTTTGGGTAAGATCTGATTTGTATATTGACCTGGGGTGTGGCTGGTCCTTTGGGATCAGAAGAACCTTTTACTGGGGACACTGGTTTTCATAACCACTCATCCCCATAAGGAGTGCTACTGGTGGTGACACAGGGAAACAGGAGTGTCTGAGGGAATTGCTTGTGTGATTTCTTGTTAGCCAGTGGGGTGAGACAGAAGTTCTCTTTTGGGCTGGTTTGGGATACCTTGTAAGCAAAGGATCCCCAGCCTTGTGGGCTGTGACTGCCGGTTTTTCAGCAATTTGCCCTGCATTGGTGCTCTCACTAGTGTCCCACAATGGCCCCCCTTGTTACAGATGGATTAACAATTTTCTTATCATGGTCATAGTCATGCCTAAGGTTACAGGCGTTACATTGCGATACAATTGTGGTTTAAACTTCAAGTAGTTTACAGTCCATACAGGTACATAGTATTCAAACTCACAACTTTTAATCTTTGTAATGTTACAAAAACATCTGTTGACTAAATAAGTCATAAAATACAATTCCTTATCCTCTACTGCTGCCATTGGACAATGATTCCTAACACAAACATATCCCCTTCCTGCATATACAACAGCCATTTGTTTAGTGAATATATCAAACATACATCTTTGGGTTCCTTTGTCTTTAACATAGAAACATTCATCTCTTTCTTGTACATTTTGATCCTAACACACACATCCCAAATTTTCATGGGCTCCCCACTGAAACGTGTCAGTCATTTTCCATTGTTGGTTTTCTTTATATGCCCAGGAATGATGATCAGATTCAGTGGAACACAGAACCAGATTTTTTCGTTAGCTGGATTCCCACAGGTACCACTGGATGTATATCAGTAGCTAGGCTGGGGTGTTCGGTTACTACATATGCTTGTAGAACCTTTTGATCTTTATTTAGGGTACAATTTACAGATTTCCACCACACCATTAGTTGTCTCTCCCCTTCTGCAACATGTTCTTACAACTTTTTTATTTCCAAAGGCAGATTTCCTGGCATGCCTTCCCGGAGTATTCGAATGACCAATTGCTGACTCAGTTCCTGGGCCTGTGTACGGGCTAACGCTAGAGACACATTTTCTTGTATTGATTCCCCAGTCCCTGCTAACAGTAACAAATCCTTTTCACTTTGCTGTTGCCAGACTGGCAGTATGTTAGAAAACAATTGTTGCCCCATTTCCTTATTTTGACAAGGATGCACTGATGGGCTTTCCCGATTCTTGTGTTTCAGCTGTAACATAATTTAGTGTGTTTGCCATTACCTCCATGTTAGTAGCGTCCAGTGCTCCAACTCCTAATCCAGTTCCACCCAAAACAGTCTCCAA
>NW_020685574.1:0-1527 GCF_002925995.2 Terrapene triunguis
GCTGGAGCCGGCCCTGCCTGTGGCGATACTTATGGGGCAGCACCAGCTGCCTCCTGATCCCCCACGACTCCACTTCCCCTTGGGGAGCCCATTCCCGGTACAGGAATCCCTTCTCCCGCAGGAACCTGTCCCTGCAGCCTTCCCCAAGGGGGTTTGCAGCACTGTGGCCAGCAAGTTCCCTCAGCTTCTCCAAGGAGGGATCCCTCTGCAGCTCGGTCTGGAATTCAGCTGCTGGGGAAGGGAGTGGGACCTGCTCCCTCTCGCTGGCTGGGCCTGGGGTCACAGCCCCGCTGAGCCTGGTCCCTGGTAGCTCCCTCCCTGCTGTGTAATCACTTCCCAGCAGCACGTCTGGACCAGGCAAACCTGGTGGGCAGCCGACCTGCCCTGCCTGGGTGTCCCCCCACTCAGCTGGGGTCTCAGCTCCCACCATGCTCAGCGCTGCCCTTGCTGTCCCAGTGGGGGTAGGCAGTGAGCTCGCTGCTTTGGTCACAGCATCAGAGCCAGGGTGAGCCCCCTCTCCGGTGTGCAGGGGGCAGGGAGCATCTCTCCCTCCCACTCAGCCCCAGGGGTCTGGTTACAGACAGGCAGGTATCCTGAGCCCAGCAGCTCCTCCCCCTGCCAGCCAGGTCATTTGCATTTTCAATGATAATTTCAGTCTCAGCCAATTGGTTCCCTGGATTCAAATTCAAATCCTCGGCGGTTACAGCTGCAGGGCCTGGATCCTGTCCCAAAGAGACACCGTCACCCCCCAACAGGACCTCACAGCCGATATCCTGGAGAACCCCAACTACCAGCCAGCCCGACCCCTCCTGGGTCTGCACAGGGATCCGGGCCACAGGCAGGGCGAGGGGCTTCACCCCTGGGACCTTCACCCAGGTCACACAGCCCCTCAGCATCTGATCAGGCTGCACCACCCAGGGCCTGACAACTGTTCTCTCAGTCCTAGGGTCTCGCCACCCTAGGCATGTCCCCCCATTGACCACCAGCTTCCGCTCCCACCGGGGGTCCGAGTGGCCTGAGCCCAGGAGACTCCACGCAGACATATAGACCAGGGCCAGGAGTGGGAGCCTGTCCACCACCCCACCCATCTGGCTCACGGCGTGTATGGCCTTGGGACCCAGGAAGGGAGCTAGATACCGGGGCTTTTCCGCAGGGTCCTCCTGGTTCAAATCGCCAACCTGCTCGAAGGCCGTGTGGTGGGCATCCACATCCCCCCCCTCCTTACCCAGGGGCAGCAATTTAATATTGAGGCTCCCTGCGGAACTGGCACCCCACGGCCTATCCCCACTCACCCCTGGGAAGTCCCCTATGCCTCTCCACTCCACCATCGCCAGTTCGTGCTGCTGCTGCTTCTCCTGCAGCTCTTTCTCGGGCTCTCGCTGTCTCTCGCGGTCCTCTCGCTCCTTCTCACCGTCCTCCAGCTCTCTGGGACTCCGCTCCAATCCCATCCGTCTCCAATCCCCTGATGGGGACTCCGATTGTGAAGACCCCCATCTGGTCGGGGACAGGAGTCTTGGGGATGCCTGG
>NW_020685575.1:0-1320 GCF_002925995.2 Terrapene triunguis
GTTCAGCCTCCTGCTCTAGCCCTCCCAGACCCTCGGAGGCCATTCACACTATACGTTCATGAGAGGGGAGGGGTGGCTGCTGGAGTTCTATGCCAAAGGTCGGGACCAACCTGGCGACCCATTGGATACTACTCAAAGGTGTTGGACCCTGTCGCCAAGGGCTGGCCTGCCTGTTTACGGGCCGTTGCAGCAACCGCTGTCCTTGTACAGGAGGCTGAAAAATTGACCCTGGGAGGGGACACTGAGGTTGTGGTTCCCACGGGGTGCCTCAAATACTGGGAACAGGCGCTGGGGAAAAGCATTTAAATCCCAGCCGACATACCAGGTATGAAGTAGGGCTCTTGCTAGCCCCTCACCTAACCTTTAGGACAGTTAGCTCCCTCAACCTGGCTACCCTATTGCCCGACCCTCGGGTTTCCCATGAGACGGGCCCCACTCATGATTGTATTGAAGTCTTGCAACAGGAAACCAAACCTTGCCCTGATCTTTCAGACTTGCCGTGGCCCAACCCTGAAATTGAAGGGTACGTTGATGGGTCCAGCTATGTAATAGATGGCAAGCAGTTTACCGGAGCAGCAATAGTAATTAAGGACAAAGAAATATACAAGTTTAAACTCAGCCCTAATTTGTCCGCCCAAGCGGCGGAGCTAGTGGCTCTTATCGAGGCTCTCCGGTTGGGAACTGGGAAAACTATTAACCTGTATACTGATAGTCGCTATGCCTATATGGTGGTACATGCTCACGGGACCCAGTGGAGAGAAAGGGGATTTATCACAGCGTCAGGCCAAAGAATTGCACATGGGAGTCTCATCAAAACACTTCCTGAGGCCCTGATGCTTCCCCTCCGGGTTGCCGTAATACATGTGCGGGCCCATGGAAGGGCCCCGGAGGTCGAACAACGTAGATATAATCAATTAGCTGATCAGGCCGCAAAGGAGGCCGCCCGGGAAGGGGCCTCTTGGCTCTTCTTGGTTCAAGATACAGAAGCCAAAACTCCCCCTCCCCAATACACAGCTGAGGAGGTACGCCACGCACAGGCTGCGGGGGCCCGGCAGGTTCCCTCGGGATGGTGGAAATTACCGGGGGGGGGGAGATTTTTGTCCCCCGGCCAGTGCTTCAGGAAATTCTTCGGCACATGCATAAAGAAGGACATATGGGGTCGGGGGCAATGGTTGATTTAGCCACTCGATCCCTTAAGGGGCTGGGCATGCACATGGAAGCCCAGAGAATTGTTAGTAATTGCCCTGTCTGCCAACGAACCAACCAAAAGGGGTGTGGCCCTCCCGCCCCAATGGGAGGCCGGCCATGGGCCACGTACCC
>NW_020685576.1:0-1018 GCF_002925995.2 Terrapene triunguis
CCAAATACACCTCTACCTCGATATAATGCTGTCCTCGGGAGCCAAAATATCTTACCGCATTATATCGAACTTGCTTTGATCCGCCGGAGTGCGCAGCCCCGCCCCCCCCCAGGAGCGCTGCTTTACCGCGTTATATCCGAATTCGTCTTATATCGGGGTAGACGTGTACTACACAAAGTGTGCACAGGTATTCCTTCACCCCTGTGGCAGCCTCGTCTGGTGGGCTAAATACAAGAATGAGCTCATGGGACTTGTTCTGATCCTACCTCTGACACTGACTCTTTGTGGCTTTAGTCAAGCTCTTTAACCTCTGAATCTCAGGCTCCATATCTATCCAATGTGGAAATAATACTGACCTCACAACAAGGCTTGTGAGACTTGCTTAATACTTATAAATTCTACTATTGAACAGGAGTTTTAACATTCAGCAGCATGCACCTACAGTTTTCTGGTGGTTCCCCCCCAGATTCCAGTTTATTTGGGCACATCTTGTCAACGTTTTCTAAATATTGGTGACTATGCATGGTGTCCAGCACTAGCAGCTGGGCTCCACATCAGCAGCAGACACCTGGGCATAATATGAAGATCCCTCACCACCTGTTTTTCATAGTCAGTTTAATGTTTGGGTGCCTTAGGAATCATCTTGCTGGCTTGCTGAAATTCACTGGCCTGCCACTGTGCAGGACGGTGTGATTTTTAGTGAGCAGGACTCATTTTTTTGTAGTGGGGGAGAAAGAAGGGAGCAAAACATTGTTATGCCAATTCCCCAGTATTAGGGCTGGTTGAAAATTCCATCAAATAAGTTTTCAACAGAAAACTGGGTTTTAGATTAAACAAAAATTTTCATGAAAAGTGTCTGCTTTCCATGGAAAATTAAGTATTCTTTGGAAAAGGAAAGACTTTTAGTTGAATGAAAAACCAAAAAAAAAAAAAAAAAATTGGACGAGACAAAAACTTTTTTTTTTTTCTTTCCAAGAGTCAACATTTTTCATGGAAAATTTTGATCACAGGAAAAAAA
>NW_020685577.1:0-3474 GCF_002925995.2 Terrapene triunguis
GTAACAGCATGGCTTTCAGACCAGGATGCTTACACTTTACACAAACCAGCTCGAATACTTTTTAAAAGAAACAAGACCATTGTTTCAGATGTGGATGCGCAGTGGCAGGCAGATTTGGTGGATATGCACCAGTTCTCCAAACTCAACAGCGGTTTTAAGTACGTCTTAACAGTGATAGACATTCTATCCAAATATGCCTGGGCCTTAGGCCTAAAAGACAAGACGAGTGGTGAGGTATCCAAGGCCTTTAAAGCTATTTTCAGTGAAGGTCGCGTGCCTCAAAAATTACAAACCGATCGGGGGAAAGAATTTTTAAACAAACGTTTAAGTGGATTGTTAAAGCGGCATGGAGTTCACCATTTTGTTACCAATAATGAAGTCAAAGCAGGGGTTGTGGAGCGATTTAACGTCTTACCTGACTTTATAAAAAGTTACAACCAGAGCTTTCACAGAACTATACGTACCAGACCCGTTGATGTTAACCCTTCAAATTCTCTGAAGGTATGGAAAACGGTTTACGGAGATGGTTTTAAAATAAAACCGGTTGTTGCCCCTTTTAGAAAAGGTGACCACATGAGACTATCTAAAACCAAAGGCGCTTTTGAAAAAGATTATGAACAGACGTTTACCGATGAGATATTCATAGTGGATGAAGCCTTAACCAGGGGCCAGAGACCTGTATACCGATTAAAAGATTACGAGGGTGAGGCAGTTATTGGATCTTTTTACCCTGAAGAATTACAAAAAGTAAACCCCAAACGAGACAGGATTTACAGGATTGAAAAAGTTCTAGCAGAGAAAGGAAAAGGGAAAAAAAGCAGCTACTGGTGAAATGGTTGGGGTGGCCCGATAAGTTTAACAGCGGGGTGGAAGCTTCTCAACTCTGTGACATCTAGACAGGAACAAAAAAGATTCCTTCTGCAAAGTCAGAGAGAGAGAGAGAGAGAGAGAGAAATGAGGAACAGCGGGTTTTACATTACTTTGCCCAGCAATGCCAGCTCTGCAGTTTTCCCCCAAAACACCATCTCGAACTTTACAATATGGCTAATTAAGCCCTTGGATCTCCTGGGTGCCTGGGAGGTGGGGTTAGTGGAAATACAATACCCGCATAGCTGGAATACTATCAATGAAGACACCCCTTTCGAAATCACCTTTGGAGCTACAACGTAGAATTTCATCCTATGACGAGATTATTACTCGACCATACCCGAATTACTGAAGCATATGAACAGCAACGTGGCTCGTCATCCCGGACCGCCTGAGGTGGTCATGAACTACGACCCTGTGGGTAGAAAAGTGAGACTTAAATCTACCGATTTTATGTATGTGTTTTCTACTGGCGGGGAGCTAGTTAACATTTTCTGTTCCCCTGTTACGCAGCATCCCTGTCCGAGGAAGGAACAACGAGTTTGTTACCATCACCTACGATAAACCTCATTACGTCCCTGTCAGTAAACACCACATTGACACCGTCACCATTGAAATAAAGACAGATCAGAACAGACATGTCTCATTTCGCTTCGGCAAGGTGATCAAGCTGCATCTGCGGCCACGGAGAGAGCGAGGTTTCTAAAAAAGCAAAACCCTATTATGGCGATCCCAAAAAATTATGGCGACCCCATCATCTACAGGAACTATTACAAAGCCCAGGCTGGATACACCCTTCCTGGATATCATGGGGCCCCCGTGATGTACGGGGCGGGTGTGGTGGAATATTTCGTAGCCTCTTTCGAAAAGCTGTACCGCTTTTGAGGAGGGGGCTAGAGATTATTAAACCCCACGTAAAAACCGCCGCTCAAAACATAGCTAAAGATGTGGTAGGTCATGTCTCCCGTGCTGGTCTGGAGAAGGTGGGGAATACAGCTTCACAGGAAGGATCGGGGCTGATGTACATTAAAAGGAGGAAGAGAAAGAGAAATACATCATACCCGCGACGCATAGGTCCCCTGAAACCCTTTAAAAGAAGGGCTTTGACACGCAGGGCCGGCCATAAGCAAAAGTCCAAGAGGAAGCCTGGGTGAAAGAGGAGACGCGCTCTGCCTGGTAAAAGAGCCATATTTTAATCAACATGGCTTTTGTTCACTGCGGGTCTGAAGAGTGCACCAAATCTGAACTAGACTTGTTTCAAATAGCCCCTACGCAGACCAGCATCGAGAAAAGCATCTACATCGAGGTGCCGCCTCTATCGGCCATTACGGAGTCTGCCCCCATTGACTTTTTTATAGCAGGGAATGGCATAGATTATATGGATTTAAACAACACGCTGCTGTACCTGTGTTGCAAGATTGTAAAAGGAGACGGAACTGAACTCGCCGTGGACACCGAAGTGGGCCTGGTGAATTACCCCGTGGCCTCTATTTCCAGTCAGTTGGATGTCACGCTGGGAGACCGCCTCATAAGCCAAAGCAACAACTGTTACCCTTACAGGGCCTTTATAGAATCGGTGCTCAATTACAGCGACAACACCCTCGCCACGCAATTTTCCGCTGGCCTGTTTTACAAAGACACTGCTGGACAACATGAAGAAACAGAGTTGGATGGAGGGAATCCAGGGTTTGTGAGGCGTGCAAAGCTGACGGCCGAGAGCAGAATGGTAGAGCTGCTGGGCCATTTACACAGTGACCTGTTTTTTCAAGAAAAACTTTTGTTAAACGGAGTGGATGTGAAAATTAAACTGACGCACAGTAAAGACGCTTTCTGTTTAATGGGCAGTGCGGCTGAAGGCTTTAAACTGCGCATTGTATCAGCGTCCCTTTTTGTGAAGAAAGTACGGGTGGCCCCGGGCGTCCGTCTGGGGCACGCGGAGGCCCTGCTTACCGCTAATGCTAAATACCCCGTGGACCATGTGGGAATGAAAGTGTTTAGCATCCCAGCAGGCAGCAGGGTCAGTAACCAGGAGAACCTGTTCTTGGGACAGTTACCCAAAATGCTTGTCCTAGGGTTTGTGGATAACGATGCCTTTAGCAGAAGTTATGCTAAAAATCCCTTTCATTTTAAACATTACGATATTAATTTTGTGGCCTTGTATGTGGATGGTGAACAGATACTGACCAAGCCTCTGCAACCGGACTTCGAGGCAGGACGCTGCGTGAGAGAATACATGAATTTGGTACAGACAGCTGGTAAACACATGAAAGATCATTCTCTGTTAATCGACCGTGAGGAGTTTGCACAGGGTTACACCTTGTTTGCCTTTGACCTGTCTCCCGACCAGGAATGCGCTGATCACTATTCCCTGGTTAAAACCGGGAACCTGAGAGCAGAAATACGTTTTGGGAAGGCTTTAATGGTTACCGTCAATATGATTGTGTATGGGGTTTTTGACAATGTCATAGAAATAAATCAGAGGAGAAACGTTCTGTTTGACTAAATGTGAACATGGACACCGTGCAGCTCTCACGTGTCTTATCAACGGACCCTTACACGAAAAAAGAACAGGAGTACTTGTGGCACCTTAGAGACTAACAAATTTAT
>NW_020685578.1:0-8237 GCF_002925995.2 Terrapene triunguis
AGTAGCAATGGTTATTGCTTTTTCTAGTGTAAGTTGTAGTTCTAGAAATAAGCGTTCTCTTACACGAAGCATGGTTGTTTTCTCAATGAGCTGGTCTCTAATCATCTCATCTGCCATATTCCCAAAGTCACAAGTTACAATCAGACTCCTCAGGGAAGCAATATACTGCATTATAGTCTCCCCTGGTTTCTGCTCACGCTGGCAAAATCTGTAGCGATTAGCTACTACATTCACTTTTGGCACAAAAAAGTTCTTTAATGCAGTGAGTGCAGTCTCATATTTATCATCTGCAAGGGGAAAAGTGTAAAATATACGCTGCCCTTCTGCTCCAAGGCAGTGGATTAGCAGAGCACGCTTTCTTACTTCAGAAATCTCTGTAGCACTGATTGCAAGCAGATAAGTCTTAAACATATGGATCCAGACAGTAAAAGCAATTGGAGGTTCACCTGGGCTTTGCAGAAAGGGTGCAGGTGGGTTCAGAGGCAGAAGATCCCACCCTCGTCGCCAAAATGTTGTATCACCCAGGCAAGGTATTAACAGACTTCAACAGAACTTTATTTACAGTGGAAATCTCTTTACCAAGCTGTAGCTGCATACTCTGTAACTGTCACTCAGCCTCTTCAACTCCTCCCCCCTCCTTCCTGTTTCCTGTCCTTTCAGACTCCCAACAGCTAGTGCTCCCAGTTCTAATAATCACATGCAGCATCTAAACACCACACCATTGCAGGTCACGGCTCCTCACCCACCCACTTCTATAATAGACCCTCTGGCTGAGCTACTGAAGTCCTCAAATCATGATTAAAATTTTTAACTTACAGAGAATTCACCATTTACTCTAGTTTAAACCTGCAAGACACCTGTGCCCCACGCTTCAGAGGAAGGCGAAAACCCCACCAGGGTCTCTGACAATCTGATCCAGAGGAAAATTTCTTCCTGACCCCAAATATGGTGATCAGTTAGACACTGAACATCTGGGCAAGACCCTTAGCCAGACAGCCAGGGAAGAATTCTCTGTAGTATCTCAGAGCCCTCCACATCTAGTGTCCCATCACCAGCCATTGAGAATATTTGCTGTTAGCAGTCGCAGATCAGCTACATGCCTCATTACTTGTACTCACTTAAAATCTATCTCGTTGTAGTTAATAAACTTGTTGTACCTAATCCAGTGTGTTTACGTTGGAGTGTCTGGGAAACTCTATTTAAAATAATGAGCTGGTGTATTATTCCCTAAAGGAATAACAGACTTAATATATGTGTACTGTCCAGGAGAGGGTTGGGCAGTACAGACATACATTTCTGGGGGAAGATCCAGGCCTGGGGGTGTATTGGGGTCATCCTGCAGTGTAATCAGGCCTGGTGAGAGCCAGGGTGGGGCTGTCAGGCTGCAGCTGCCTACAGACCCTCCGGGTGTGGCTTGGATGCTGGAAGGCTGTGTGTGAGTGGCCCAGGTGGGAGCTATGACAGCAAGGCATTGTAAGGCTCTCAGGTTGCAGGGTAGGGGTGACAGAGCCCCGCACTAGTCTGTACTCCTGATATATCACACCAGCCAACAAGCCTTGGCTTCAAACCTAGCCCTGCCTGAACTGCTCACAGGCTCTCCAGAGCATCAATCCATGATCTCATGAAGAGAAGGCCCAAGCCACACCCCTCTATTCCTCATGTCATTTCCTGATTTGGAGGTTTGGTTTATTTCAGTGGATTCACCCTTTACCTGTTCTGACCCAAAGGATGGGTTCTTGAGCATGAGCCCCATCTGTCTCCTCTTCCCCATCCCTGAAAAGCCCTCAAAGGGTACATCTACACTGCAAACAAACAAACAAACAAACAAAAAACACCATAGCTGTTGCCTAATGTGTTGAGTGGTTATGGATTATATTGACCATTAAGTGTTTCCAGTTAGTCACTGATCTGTCTTACAAGGTATATGCCTGTAGGTTTCTTGCATTCCTTCTAAATAAAATACCTTTAAACTAGCTCTACGGGCTATATGGCAGCAAGGCTCAGAGTCCAGGTCAACTGACTCGGGCTTGTGGGGCTCACACTATGAAGCTAAAAATAACTGTGTACATTCTTGCTCGGGCTCTGAGACCCACGACCCTTGCCTAAGTGGATCTAGAGCCGGTGTCCAGGAATTAGTTCTTTCGGGAACTTCTACTACGTAGGAACATAGGAATGTCCAGATTAGATCAGATCCAAGGTCCATTCACCCATCATCCTGTGTCCGCCAGTGGCCTGCACCAGGTGCTTCAGAGAAAGGTGCAAAAATCCTAGTTGCAAATGGGAGATAATCTGCTCCCCTACATAGGTCTCATTTGATAGCTATTGTCTCAAGCCCTGAAGCAGGAGGTTTAATATTGCTTTGTTAGCAGTAACTATGATAACTCTGAACATTTGTTATCCACATACATGTCCAATCCCTTTTTGAACCTACCTCAATTCTTGGCCTCAACAACATCCAATGGAAGGGAATTCCACAGGCTAATCACACATTGTGCGAAAAAAGTATTTCCTTCATCCATCTGGAATTTCCCCCCTTTTTTATTTCATTGACTGTCCCCTATTTTGTTCAAGTTCTCCATCTCTGACTCCTGGTTTGGAGAAGATGTTCAACACAGGTGCCATCCAGGGGATCATGAGCTGCTCCATGTATGGTGTCACTTGATGATTTCTATATCAAATGTGTTCAGTTGTTTATCTTTAACTGCCAGTCCTGCAGACATACCTGGGCGCTGGGACCTAAGCTGGGTTCTTTCCTTCTCCTACGTAATGAAGGTTCTACATGCCAGATTAGGCTGACAGCTGGCAACCGTCTTCCATATATTTGTAAAGGAGTAACTGAGTGGAACCTAGCAAACTCTTCTGTTTATGATGCACTAGTACTAGCCCCCAGGCTGCTCACCCAGAGCTATGCTGGCTCTGCAGGGCTAAGGGGAGGAAAAAGCAAGCCCCGTTTCTTTAGTTGCTAAAGTTCCCAGTTGGGGGTCTGAATTCATGCAGGAAGCTGGTGTATGCAGGATTTGTGGATGAGAAGGCATCGATCCTCTGTTCGGTGTCGAGCTGCACTTGAAGGCTTGTATCTTTCCAGTTAACCTAAAGAAAGACCATGATCTTCTACAGGGAGAACTCTCTTAGTTGGTGCAGTAATTATAAATACCAGGTAGGCAGGTGGAATTCATACTGGGAAGATCAGACTCCCTGGCTGTCCCACCCTCAGGAGCAGAATTCAGAGAGACTGACTGTTCCTTGAAAGTCACCTGATGCTGAAGGGAACTTTGGCTCCTCCTCAAAAGCTGTCTCGGGAGAGGCCATTCCAGGTGGGCATAGACATGCAGCTCTGGTTCTTCTCTTCCCACGGGCTGCACACAGAGTCCACTCCATGGGAGCTCAGGAATCCTCTTCTGGCGGTTCTCATCTCCTCCCTCCCCTTTCGGGGTAGTCACTGGGACAGAGCCAGCTCCTGCTTAATACATTAGGAGCCGGGTCAAGACTCTGTACATTAACTTCATTCTAAATGATGGATTTAGCCTGGGAAGCCGCAAACTGCCAACTCTGGTAACACAAGCCAGGTGTAAAGCCACCTCTCACAGACGCTGGGCCCGGGTTGGGCTCTGAGCAGAGGCTGAGGTGAAGCAGGCGGAGGAAATGTGTGCTTTGGGATCCTTCAGTTGTTTGACAAAGGTAATAGTCAATTTCATGCCAGTGCAACATCCCAGATTGGCAGCCCCAGCGCAGGCAGCATGAGCAATACAAGTCCCTGCGCACCCATCCCTGCTGGGAGCTGGGGAGGGCATGCTGGGCTTCAGTTCCTATGGCCTAGTCTATCTGTAGCCTCTCTCCCAGGGCTGTCAGACAGGGCTGCTGTGTGGATGGGACTCTGGTCTACAAGGGTCTAGACTGAAGAGTCACTATCTCTCATCACTAAATGGCCAGTGGTAGCAAACTGCTGTCTCTAATAACCTGGTCTGGGTGCAACTGGGAGAAGGCTCCATTGTCCAGTACCAGTCCCCAGCGGCACCTGGCTCTACAGGGGCGGAGTTATTCAACGTGCACCCTCAAGAAGTCCAATATGCCCTCACGATACGTGCCTTAGAGCGCGACGCTAGGACATGGCCCTTTGGTGAACTGGTAAGATGGCCGCAGCTCAGGGAAGTTCTCCATTCGCGCATGCATCTCTGCATCTGACTGTATACAATCCCCATGTCCATAGTGTGCTCAGCTCCATGCCAGGGCCTTCTCCTCACCCCAAGGCAACAGCCAGTCAGAGGGAGTCTCTAGCTGCCAGGTAGCCACAGAGCTAGTGTAGGATTTCCCAGGGATGCCCTTGGCTGTGTTGCTAACAATGCTAATGGACTCGAGCCTGAGCCTGGCCACTGGTCCCTGGGAAGAGGACCTGACCCAATTTCTGCACTGGGGTGGGCTCTGAGGTGTGTCTCAGGTAGTGGACATCTTGGCCTGGATTGCTGTGCCCCACCTGGAACGGGCTGTGGGGAAAGCCCCTGAGATAAGACACGGGCCGTGGATTTTTTCCCTTCCCTGGTCTGTCCATTGCTGAGAAGCAGGGACTGAGCAGCAGGCAGAGGCAGTCGGGCTGCCTGACAAACCAGCAGGGTGGGTAGCAGTAATTATCACGCAGCCCACAGCTGAAGGGGAGCATATGGTAAGGGAAAGGAAAGGAACTTGTATTTTTCTGGGCCTCCAGGCTCAGCCTTTCAGGCGCTTGTCACAGTTGATTTTCGCTGCCTGACTGGCAGGGCCGGG
Organism: Terrapene triunguis; assembly: GCF_002925995.2. NCBI lineage: Eukaryota > Metazoa > Chordata > Testudines > Emydidae > Terrapene > Terrapene triunguis. The sequence goes on from NW_020685578.1 coordinate 4,759, forward strand.
GGTCCCTCAGTTTCACTTCGTTCCTGCGTTGTGTCATTCAGTTCTCCGAAAGGCCTCTGTGCAGAATATGGGCATAGCGTTCTGTGCCTACTGCAGCACTGGGCCCCATTCCCCTGCCCCACTGCATCCCCATCCCACCATCCTGCTCCATGCACCCTGTCCCACTGCAACCCTATCCCACCATGCTACCCCATTGCAACCCTCGCCTATCATCCTGCCCCATACTCCTGCACCACTGCAGCCCTATTCCACAATCCTGCTGCATGCACCTGCCCTCCTGCATCCCCATCCCAACATCCTGTCCTATGCGCCCTGCCCAACGGCATTCCTACCCCATGATCCTGCCCCTTACCCCTGCCCCACTGCAGCCTTATCCCACCATCCTGCCCCACGCGCCCTGCCCCACTGCAACCCTATCCCGCCATCCTGCCCCATACACCTGCACCACTGCAACCCTATCCCACCATCCAGCCCTGTACCCCCACCCCACTACAACCTTCTCTCACCATCCTACTCCATGCACCTACCCCACTAGATCCCTATCCCACCATCCTGCCAGATGCACCCTGCCCCACTGCATCCCCATCACAACATCCTGCCCCACTGCATCCCTATCCCACCATCCTGCTCCATACATCTGCCCCACTGCAGCCCCATCATAAGAACATAAGAACGGCCATACTGGATCAGACCAAAGGTTCATCTACCCCAGTATCCTGTCTTCCGACAATGGCCGATGCTAGCCCATCCCCCACACCTAAAACACCATCCACCCGATCACTTCCCTAGTGTACCCATCCCCCACACCAAACACACCCATACCCTCCCCTAGTGTACCCATGCACCACATATAGCCCTCCTTCCACTCCATCACTCCCTAGTGTACACATCTCCCATCCATCCATCACTTCCCTCCCTAATGTATCCACCCCCACATCTAGCACACCCATCCAGCACGTCCCTCCCTAGTGTACCCATCCCCCACACCTAACACATCCCTCCACCACATCCATCCCTAGTGTACCCTTCCTGCACATCTAGCACACCCATCCATCACATCCTTCCCTAATGTGCCCATCCCCCACACCTATCCACCCCACCCCATCCCTCCCCTAGTGTACCCATCTTCCACACCTAACACACCATCCACTCCAATCCCGCCCTAGTGTACCCATCCCCCACACCTAGCACACCCATCCCCCCATCCCTCCCTAGTAAACCAATACCCCACACCCTAGCACACCCCATCACTCCCCAGTGTACCTACTCCCACACCTAGCACATCTATCCACCTCTTCCCTCCCCTGGTGTACCTACCCCCCACACCTAACACACCATCCATACCATCCCTCCCTAGTATACCCATCCCCCCACACCTAACACACCCATCAACCTCATGCCTTCCTAGTGTACCCATCGCCAACAGCTAACACACCCATCCACCCCATCCCTCCCTAGTGTACCCATCCCACAGACCTAACATACCTTCCACCCCATCCCTACCTAGTGTACCAATCCCCCACACCTAGCACACCCATCCACCCCATCACTCCCTACTTTACCCACCCCCACATCTATCCACCCCATCCCTCCCCTAGTGTACCGATCTGCAATACCTAGCACACCCATACACCCCTTCCCTCCCCCAGTGTACCCATGCACCACATATAGCCCTCCTCCCACCCCTTCCCTCCCCTAGTGTACCCACCCCCACTCCTAGCACACCATCCACCCCGTCCCTCCCCTAGTGAACCCATACCCCACACCTAACACACTATCCATCCCATCATTACCTAGTGTACCCATCGCCAACACCTAACAAACACATCCACCCCATCCCTCCGTAGTGTACCCACCTAGCACTCCGATTCACCCTTTGCCTCCCTAGTGTAACCATCCCGCACATTTAGCACACCCATCCACCCCATCACTCCCTACTGTACCTGTACCCCACACCTAGCACACTATCCACCCCATCACTACCTAGTGTACCCTTCTCCCACACCCCACCCACCCCATCCCAAGCTAGTGTACCCATCCCCCACATCTAGTACTCCTTGCACCCCATCTCTCCCCTAGTATACCCATCCCCCACACCTAGCACACCCATCCCCGCATTCCCTCCCTCATGTGCCCATCCCCCACACCAAACACTCCTTCCACCCCTTCCCTCCCTAGTGTACCCATTCCGCACACCTACCACACCCATCCACACCCATCTCTACCTTGTGTACCCATCCCCCCACACCTAGCACTCCTTCCACCCCTTCCTCCCTAGTGTACCCACCCCCCCACATCTCGCACCCCCATCAACCCCATCCCACTTAGTGTACCCATCCCCCACACCTAACACACCCATCCACCTCATCCCTCCCATGAATATGGACCCTGGACTTCAGAAAAGCAGACTTTGACTCCCTCAGGGAACTGATGGGCAGGATCCCCTGGGAGAATAACATGAGGGGGAAAGGAGTCCAGGAGAGCTGGCTGTATTTTAAAGAATCCTTATTGAGGTTGCAGGAAAAAAACATCACGATGTGTAGAAAGCATAGTAAATATGGCAGGCGACCAGGAAAGTGATCAGGAACAGTCAGCATGGATTCACCAAGGGCAAGTCATGCCTGACTAACCTAATTGCCTTCTATGAGGAGATAACTGGGTCTGTGGATGAGGGGAAAGCAGTAGATGTGTTATTCCTTGACTTTAGCAAAGCTTTTGATATGGTCTCCCACAGTATTCTTGCCAGCAAGTTAAAGAAGTATGGGCTGGATAAATGGACTATAAGGTGGATAGAAAGCTGGGTAGATCGTCGGGCTCAACGGGTAGTGATCAATGGCTCCATGTCTAGTTGGCAGCTGGTTTCAAGCGGAGTGCCCCAATGGTCGGTCCTGGGGCCGGTTTTGTTCAATATCTTCATTAATGATCTAGGGGATGGCGTGGACTGCACTCTCAGCAAGTTTGTAGATGACACTAAACTGGGAGGAGTGGTAGATACGCTGGAGGGTAGGGATAGGGTCCAGAGGGACCTAGCCAAAGTAGAGGATTGGGCCAAAAGAAACCTGATGAGGTTCAACAAGGACAAGTGCAGAGTCCTGCACTTAGGAAGGAAGAATTCCATGCACTGTTACAGACTAGGGACCGAATGGCTAGGAAGCAGTTCTGCAGAAAAGGACCTAGGGATTACAGTGGACGAGAAGTTGGATATGAGTCAATAGTGTGCCCTTGTTGCCAAGAAGGCTAATGGCATTTTGGGCTGTATAAGTAGGGGCATTGCCAGCAGATCAAGGGACGGGATCATTCCCCTCTATTCAACATTGGTCAGGCCTCATCTGGAGTACTGTGTCCAGTTTTGGGCCTCACACTACAAGAAGGATGTGGAAAAATTGGAAAGAGTCCAGCGGAGGCAGGGCCGGCTCTAGGATTTTTGCCGCCCAAGGCAAAAACAATTTTGGCCGGCCCCCCCCCGTTTTTTAATTACC
>NW_020685579.1:0-919 GCF_002925995.2 Terrapene triunguis
GGAGGGGAGGGAACAGTGGGGAGATGCCGTGGGGCAGGGAGGGGCAGTGGGGCAGGGGCCATGGGACAGAAGGGGAGAGGGGGAACAGTGGGGAGATGCCGTGGGGCAGTGGGGCAGGGGCAGGGGCAGGGAAGGGGACCGTGCGACAGCAGAATGGGGCCGGGGCCGGGGCCGGCTCTCACCTCTGGGGCCGCCGCGCCCCTCCACGCCCGCGGGCCGCATCCCCGCCCGTCCCCGCAGCCTCGGACCCGCCGCGCCGCGAACTCAGCCCGGGACCAACTCGCGCTGCACCGCGCGGCTCCCTCGCTACAACCCCGCCGCCAGCCAATCAGCGCCGGGCTCGTTTGCATGGCCCCGCCCCGGGAGGCGCTGCGGGCGGGGGGGGGGGGTTAAGGGGAGTTTTCCCGGGACGGGGGGCGCGGGGGGGGGGGGGGCCGGGGCGGAAGCGGAGCCGCAGCGTTTGCTGGGAAGTCGGTCAGCGGCAACCAGCCGCCGCGGCGCCTCGCAGGTCCCTCACCCTCAGCGAGAAGTGAGCGCCGCTTCCAGACCTGCCGGGGGACAGGGAACCCAGGCGTCCGGGCTCCCAGCCCGCCCCCCCCGCTCCAACCACCAGCCACCACTCCCCTTCACAGGGCTGGGCAGAGAACCCAGGCGTCCTGGCAACCAGCCCCCCCGTCCAGGTCCAACCACCATACCCCACTTCCCTTCACAGAGCCAGGAGAGAACCCAGGTGTTCTGGGTCCCAGCCCCCCCTGCTCTAACCACCAGACCCCACTCCCCTCCCAGCACTGGAGAGAGAACCCAGGCGTCCTGGCTCCCAGTCCCCTGTTGCTCCAACCACCAGTCCCTGCTCCCCTCCCAGAGCCGGGCAGAGAACCCAGGAGTCCTGGCAACCAGCCCCCCCCCTCTAGGTCCAACC
>NW_020685579.1:1019-1672 GCF_002925995.2 Terrapene triunguis
GTGCCCCTCACTCCCGACCCACAGCCCCCACTAGCCCGGCCCTGGGCTCCCCCCAGCTTTGCCAGTGCCCCTCACTCCCGACCCACAGCCCCCTGGTGGGGTCTGGTTGCTGGAGTGCAGGTGTGGGGGGAGGTTGGGAGCCCGGACGCCTGGGTTCTCTCCTGACTCTGGGAGGGCCTGTGGCAGGGCCCTTGGGTGCCAGTGAAGGGGGGTGTCATGCACCCCTGCAGGGCCCTTGCTGCCCCCCCCCACTGGAGAGCCTTGAGCAGGGACCCCCCCAGCCCTGTCCTGGGCTGTCCTTGGAGGCAGGAACTGGGGCTCCCCATTCACAGCACATCTTTAGGGCAAGGAAACCTCCACCCCCCCGCCCCCCGCAGTTATTTGATGGTGTTTGTGTAGGTCCTACCAAAACAGCCCCCAGGGACCGATGCTGTCGGGTACGGGGGGGGCAGCTTGGCAGAGAACAGAGTGAAAGGGAGAGACGGGGGGGGAGGTGAAGGGTCACACCCGGGTATCCCCCCCGGGGCATGGGGGGACTTCAGTGCTTTGCTCTAACCCCAATGTCACCACCTCCCGATGTCAGCACCCACTCCCTTCTCAGAGCCGGGGAGAGAACCCAGGAGTCCTGGCTCCCAGCCCCCCTTGCTCTAACC
>NW_020685580.1:0-3277 GCF_002925995.2 Terrapene triunguis
GGGGACAGGTATTTGTACCTGATGGTATGGGCCCCCTCTGAGGGTTTGAAACACCAATTGCACCACCTCCTCTCTCCACTGTTGAATGTCAGAGCTAACTTTGATTCTATTAGGAGTCTAGTTACAGGCTGCTGAGCTGAATTCACTTTGGGCCAATGGTGCACCAGCACTGGGGCTCCCCTACTATACTATGAGCTGATATCACAAAAGAGCTGATGTTATTGAGAGCTGAGATCACTGAGGCTGTGTTAACTAGTGGGGGAGCCTGAAGCTATATTGCTCAGCAGCTGGCGGAGCAATTTCTGGGGACGACTGGAGGAGCAGCGAGCGGCGTGGAGCCTTGCGGGGCCGGTTGGAGTGGCCCAAGGAACGGCGAGCGGAGCTGTTTGTGGGGACGGCTGGAACGGCTCACAGGTCGGTGCGCGGAGCAGAGCGGAGCGGAGCAGCTTGTAGAGCAGAGCAGTTCGTGGGATGGCAGGAAAGTGGACTGGCTCGTAGTAAAGGCTGCGGTGGAACCCCCACGGAGAAACAGACGGCTGGCCAGCCTCGGATCACGTAAGGTACCCCTTAACACCCTGCGTGCCCCCCCCTTTTACTCTGGGGCTGCACTGACCAGGGACAGAGACTTTGGGGGTTGTTGGACTTTTGGGACTTTGGGTGGTTGCTGGACCCAAGAGACTTTGGGGCTGTTGGACTTGGGGGACTCTGGGTGATTTTTGGGTTGCTGGATTCAAGAACCAAAGGGAAAGGACACAGCCCAATTTGCTGGGGTGGGTTTTGCTCATGGTTTGTGTTATGAATCCTGTTTGTGGTGTTTTTCCAATTTTATGCTGATGTCATTTACCTCATGTTATTAAACATTTTCTGCTACACTCAGACTCCGTGCTTGCGAGAGGGGAAGTATTGCCTCTTAGAGGTACCCAGGGGGATGGTATGTAATTGTCCCAGGTCACTGGGTGGGGGCTCGAGCCGGTTTTGCATTGTGTTATTGAAACGGAACCCCTAGATACAGAACCCGGCCCTTGTTGCTGCCAACTTAGATGGGCACAAGGGTTACATAAGTATTGAGTATTCACCAGAGGAGATTTCTTACCTATCTTAAAAACTTACTACCATTTTTTGGATTATACAACAGACAGCAATAGCTTAGGTGGGAGACTTTCATAAGAACAAAGGGCAAGTGGTTGCCTAAATCCCATTGAAAGTCAATAGGAGTCAGGTGACTACCTGCTAATTGTGAAAATCTTCCCCTAGGAAACTTCATATTCCTGCTCAGATGAACTTGCTGTAAGAGGCAAACATTGACTCTGATTTTTCACCCTTCACATTTCATGTACAGACATGAGCACCAACTTCCTCAGTTCCCAGGGGGTGCTCAACCCCTGCTCTGCCCCAGGCCCCACCCCCACTCCACCCCTTCCTCCAAGCCCCCAACCCTGCCCCATCAGTTCCCATCCTTTCTCCGCCCCTGTCCCTCCCCATCCCTCCCCCATCACGTCCTACACGCCACTGAACAACTGATCGTGGCGGGCCGGAGGTGCAGGAAGGGAGCGGGAGGAGCTGATCGGCGGGGTCTCCAGTGGGTGGAAGGCACTGGGGTGGGGGAGGCACTGATCCACGGGGCTGCCAATGGGTGCTGAACACCCAATTTTTTTTTCCTGTGGGTGCTCCAACCCTGGAGCACCCACGGAGTCGGCACCTATGTGTACAGACATAGGCAACAATAAATGAGGAAGAAATTACTAGTAGAGAAAAGGTCAGGTTTGTGCTTTTCTATAATTGGATAACCTCCTCTGAGACATTCAAGGTCTAATTTTGCTGTCAGTTATATCTGTAAATCAGGCTGATTTTTACTGAAATCAGAGTTATACTCTTAGCCTGTCTTCTTGTGTTCTAGTACCATACTCATACATACCATTTTGTTGAGTATCAACTGCAGAACTAGTATCTATCTATAGTTCCTTGTCAGGCCTTTGACACTGGACAACATTGGAGCCTAAGCAGTCTGCAACCTCTCTCTCTCTCTCTCTCTCACACATGCATACTCTACCTTTAATTCAAATGAGCACCACAATGAAGGATACAGTAGAGAGAGGTGCAAGAACATTTGAAATGACTGATCTACCCAATCCATAGAATCAGCAGTCAAAATAAAAATCCAACTTAAGAGCTCAATCTTACAAACACTAGTGCACAGTGTTACTGATGTGCATAAGTATTTCCAGGAGCAGGCCTCAAGGCTGGGTCCATATCACACTAAATTCAATGGAAAGCCTCCCATTGATTTGAATAGGAGTCTTAACTGCTTTTCTTAAACGCTTATCTTTTTGAACAGCCTAACTGCAGAAATAAAGATACCGCCAATGACTAACTCACCTAGTCTTTTTTACTTTAAAAAAAGGCCTTGGGCTGTAAAACTGAAAGTCCATTAAAGGTGTGTGGAGGGTGGGGTTTGGGATGGAATCAAAGAACGCCAAATGAAAAACATTCTTTTCAGAATTCAAAACCTTTGGCCAGGATACACAAAAGGAGTTAAATGTTGTGATGCTGAGTGTCAACCCTAACAGTTATGTGCCTAGAAAATCTTTGTGATTCACACAGCCTGAGTTAGGCGCCTAAGTTCCTATACAATGAAGAGGTAGAGATAGGCACCTTACACTGTAATCCACAAAAGCCAGTATGATCAGTAGGGAACCACCTAAACTAGCCAATCCTAAGCCCTACCCCTGTCCTGGAGTTAAGTGCCTAAGGGTATGTCTACACTACGAGAGTAGTTCGATTTTACTTAAATCAAATTAGTGGAACCGATATTACAAAGTCGAACATGTGTATCCACACTACGAACAGTAATTCGACTTTGTGAGTCCACACTAACGGGGAAAGCGTCGACATTGGAAGCGGTGCACTGTGGGCAGCTATCCCACAGTTCCCGCAGTCCCCGCTGCCCATTGGAATTCTGGGTCAAGCCCCCAATGCCTGCTGGGGGGAAAAAATGTGTCGAGGGTGGTTTTGGGTAACTGTCGTCATTCAACCGTCACTCCCGCCCTCCCTCCCTGAAAGCGCCAGCGGGCAATCAGTTCGCGCACTTTTCTGGTGAGTGACAGCGCGGACGCCACAGCACTGCGAGCATGGAGCCCCCCGCTGCGATCATCACTGCAGTTATGGCCGTTGTCAACACCTCGCACCTTATCATCCACCTTTTTCAGAGGCAGATGCGGAGAAATCGGGCAAGGAGGCTACGGCAGCGCGGTGAGGACATTAAGTCTGAGAGGGGCAC
>NW_020685581.1:0-646 GCF_002925995.2 Terrapene triunguis
GGGAAATGGAGCCCCCTGGCACTCACTAAAAGGGAAAGTGGTGGATTCTCCATCTCTTGATGTCATTGAATGAAGACTAGATGCCTTTCTGGAATGTGTTTTCCAAAAAAGTAACTGTTGTGCTATACAGGAAGCCCATGATATGCAGGGGGTTAGATTAGATGGTCTAAAGGTCTCTTCTGGCCATAAAGTCTACTAATTTTGTTAAAACTGAGTGTAGCATTGGGAGCAGCCTCTGATGTTTTACTGTCTATCCGGCTTGCTTCCTAGAATGAACACACATTGAGTGGGGTGATCCACAGGGAGTAGCTCAAACCTTCAAAGTGTCTGGTGAGTGGCAGGACAATAGCACTTCAGGGGAGGGGTGTGTGTGGCAGTGACATCACAAAGGCCTTTTGCAGGACCTCAGCCTATTGGTGAAAGGTGGTGGGGAGATGGTGACCTCACAGAGAGATGCTGACATGAGCCAGGCAGGATAGGGGCACAGAGCCAGGAAAACCTCGTAGACCCCTGTGGCTTAGCTTCAGCAATTCTCGTTCTCGAGGTCTCTCTTTGAGAGAGTATTAGGGTTCACGTAGGTGAGTGCGAGGAGGAGCCTCTTTCGAGTTTTCTCCTTTCCTTTTACTGATTTTACTAGAAAACAGAC
>NW_020685581.1:746-1791 GCF_002925995.2 Terrapene triunguis
GAGAGGTTTGTAACCTGTTCAGTCTGATCCACCTGGTGCCAGCTGAGTTCCAGGCATGGAAAACACTAGTTCAAGGTGGCAGAATTTTATAGCCCACCTGGGATTTTGTCCCATGGAATCACTGGGGACATTAGGGTTTGTCCTTTTCGTTTTACCTTTTCCTCCATCCCTCCTTCCTTTCGCTTCATCTCTTACTTCTTTTGTCCTTTCTCCTGTTCCCCTCCCACCACCAGGAGGTGTGAGTGTGTGTGTTGCGTGTTGCGGGGGGTGCTCTGCATCTCCCATTGTGGGAGGTCCACCCAAGTAAGTGGGGCTGAAATAGTCCTCGGACAGTGATCCCTACCGGTGACCTGGCCCTTCCTTTGGGCTCTCTGGTGAGAACTCTCAGCCTCCCGCCCCTCAGTCTCTACCCTGATTGGCTGAGCAGGGGGTTATTGAGAGGGAGGAGACTCAGGTCCTTTTTGTTCTCTTTTAAGAACAAGTAAATAAGACATAACCAGTCATCTGTTTGACGAATTTTGCTGCTTCTCTACATTAATTGCCTCCGTGCAGTTCATGAACTGTTGTTGGTCTGGAGCTCATTTGAGAGCACTTTATTCAGGCTCTGGCTTCGGCAGGGATGGGGAGGGACCAAAAAGGCTGGTTAGTGAGAGGCTGCCTTGACCCCAGACTCACGCCTGCTCCCCGCTCGGTTCCAGGCTGTCCAGGCTCCTGAGGAGGTTCAGGAAGCAGGCTCTGCAGGTGGCCCCAAAGCCTGAGGGAAGCAGCTGCCATCTTCCCCAGGAGCAAAGCGGCTTCTCCGTCCCTGCTGGCGGGGAAGGAGCTCCCGGCCGAGCGAGGAGGTGGAAGTACCCAGCCTTCTGTCAGAGGAAAGCCGCTCCTGGTGCAGGCGCTGAGGTGAGAGAGCCACCAGCCAGGCCAAAATGGAGCTGGTCCAGGATGCGGCTGGGCAGGCAGGACCCAGCCCAGAAGGGGAGCCGGGCAGGGTGGCTCTGGGGCTTGTTGTGTGGGAAGCACCGGCCCCAAGAGCCCAGCCCTGATTCTC
>NW_020685582.1:0-15718 GCF_002925995.2 Terrapene triunguis
ATAGCCCCACCGCAGTTTGGGAATCCCATCGCGGCAAAGCCATCTATGATGACCTGCGCGTTTCCCAGGGTCACTACCTTTGGGAGCAGTACCTTGACGATTGCCTTGGCTACTTGCAGGACAACAACCCCCACGGTAGATTTGCCCACACCAAAGTGGTTCGCAACCGACCGGTAGCTGTCCGGCGTTGCAAGCTTCCAGAGGGCTATGGCCACTCGCTTCTCAACTGTGAGGGCTGCTCTCATCCTGGTATTCTGGCGCTTCAGGGCAGGGGACAGCAACTCACAAAGTTCGAGGAAAGTGCCCTTCCGCATGCGAAAGTTTCGCAGCCACTGGGATTCATCCCAGACCTGAAGCACTATACGGTCCCACCAGTCCGTGCTTGTTTCCCGGGCCCAGAATCGACGTTCCACGATATCCACATGACCCATTGCCACCGTGATGTCCTGGGCGCTGGGGCTCGTGGTTTCTGACAGCTCTGTGCTACTCTCCGACTTCAGGCCATCACGGCGGTGTCGTAGCCTCCTCGCCTGATTACTCTTCATCTGCCTCAGGGAAAGGTGTATGATAAGCTGCAAGGTGTTGAGAACGACCAGAAGTGCAGCGATGGTCGCAGCGTGATCCATGATCGCAGTGCTGTGGCGTCCGCGCTCTCACTGACCAGAAAAGTGCGTGAACTGATTTCCTGCCGGCGCTTTCATGGAGGGAGGGAGGGCGTTAGTGACGGACGGATGACGACAAATTTTTCTTACCCAGAAGGCATTGGCAGCTCGACCCAGAATTCCGATGGGCAGCGGGGACTGCGGGAACTGTGGGATAGCTGGCCACAGTGCACCGCTTCCAATATCGACGCTCGCCCCGTTAGTGTGGACTCACAAAGTCGAATTACTGTCCTTAGTGTGTCCTTAGTGTGGACACACACGTTCGACTTTGCAATATCGATTCCACATATTCGATTTAAGTAAAATCGAATTACCCTCGTAGTGTAGACATACCCTCTGAATCTATCTGTCACTATGGGATTACACCAGGGCTATTCACCACTAAAGACTTACTTATGCCCTCAAAATAAGGCTTACGTGAGATTTAGGGTATGTACACATTACAGCTTCGGTCGGTAAGTTATCACAGAATCATTGAATCATGGAAGATTAGGGTTGGAAGAGAACTCAGGAGGTCATCTAGTCCAACCCCCTGCTCAAAGCAGGACCAACCCCAACTAAATCAAGAAGTTATGTCACTCAGGGGTTTGAATAAGCTCCTAAATATGCCTAAGGGTATGTCTACACTACGGGATTAATCCGAATTTAGATAATTCGAATTTGGGAAACAGGTTGTATAAATTCGATTGTGCGCGGCCACACTAAGCACATTAATTCGGTTTTTAACCACATTAATTCGGTGGTGTGCGGCCACACTACCCCATTAATTTTAACCACATTAATTTGGTGGTGGCGGCCACACTAACCCTAATTCGAATTAACAAAATCGATTTTGGCGCTACTCCGCTCGTCGAGGTGGAGTACAGAAATCGATTTAAAGCGCCCTTTAATTCGAACTAAATGGCTCTGTTGTGTGGACAGGTGAAGGGTTAATTCGAATTAACGCTGCTAAATCCGAATTAATCCCGTAGTGTAGACCAGGCCTAAGTAACATAAGTTACACCGACCTAAGTGCCGGTGTGGACAGCACTATGTCAGTGGGAGAGCTTCTCCTGCTGATAAATTTATAGCCGCTTGTTGTATGAGGATTAATTAAATCCACTGGAGAGCTCTCTCCCATCAGCTTAGAATGGCTACACTAGAGAACTTAGCTGCACCGATCCAGCTGCATCACTGTAAGCTCTCTAGTGTAGCCACAGCCTTAGAGAGCCAACACTAGTCTTGTGCATGAGTTACATCTGTCTTAAATTTTAGTCTGAGCTCTTAAATAGGAATTAAGATATTCATTCTGCACTGGGGAGAATTTTGCTGTGAGTGAGCTTTGCTATCAAGCCAACTTCTCTCCATAGGGAATGTAGCACACATAATAATTAGAAAGCTACTAAGTATGGGTAATTATGAGTAAACCTAGACCTGCTGCTGCCCTGTCTTTCAGAAGGCAAGACAATTTAAAATAAAATTTCATATTGGGGGAAAAAAGAAAGGAAAGGAAAGAAAAGAAGAAATTACAGTAAAGTCATTTCCCAGTCTCATGAGCTTCCATATTTCAGTTCCGCAGGTACTCTCAAAAGAAACTTCAAACTACAGGAACATTATAAGATCACTGATGCATTTAAGTGAAAGAAGCTTAGGCTGAAATCCAACATAATACTTAAGCATTTGCTCAATTTTAAATACCCAAGTAGTCTCACTGAACTCTTAACTCAGGTGCTAATCTCCTATCAAATCAAAATTAAAATCAGCTTCTGTATGTTACCACAAACAACCAAAGTAAAATCAATCAAAAGTGGATATGAACTACTACGAAAAATTTAAAATCTGAATCTTAATCCACTACAAAAAATAAGAAAGAAAGGAACCAAGAGTAAATCACTCAAAGTATAATTTAAACTAAGTACAATGTATGTAATGACTGAATAACTGTATATGATAGATTAAACAAGACTAATCTTTAGACTATCATATAACACCAGAAAACCTTCATATGTAAGTACAATCTGAGCATGAAAATGTATTATGTAATTTACTTCAAAAAAGTATTAATAGATTTTGATTAATGAATGATGGGGATCTGTTTGATACTGTTGGTTATATAGTTTCATTGAGATATACATGGGCAGATTATGTTAATATATTATGTTGGCTGAGATAAACCGTTTGTCCAAGGCAGTACTCCTCTGTCAATGAAATATATTCTAATGTCTAAGGCTTTATGTGAGAGATATATCAAAATCATGGAAATACTGCATTTTTCAACACGGTACAAAGTTTGGCCTGTTCAAAATTTTGGAGGCGGGGGTGGGGGGTGTCACTATTTATTCTTCCAGAAAGTGTTTATGTTCTGTGGAAAACCTACAGTATTCATACAAACACTACTGATTTCTAAAACAAAAACTTTTGGGTTTTGCCTGAACATTTTAAACTTTTGGTTGTTGCATGCAGATTTTAAAATTTTGTGGTTTTGACAAAAAAGTTCCATTTTCAGTTACACCTAAAAATGTAGTGAACTATACAAATATTCAAATAAAGTAAAAAACATTCTGATATGCTCATGGATTAAATCAGTGAGTTTACACTGGATTTGCACCAGTGTAACTGAGAGCAGAATTTGACCCATACAGTATGAATGATTGTATTTTAAAATAAATTATATATATAGGTGTAAAGTGTAATGCATATTTCATAAATGTCATAAAATAGACTAAACAACATTTGCCTTCTATTTTACGATATTTAAATATCATTTCTTTCAGAAAAAGAACGTCTGCTCTCCACACTAGGTGAGAATGCAAATGCTCTTATGGTTCATCATTTCTCTTATGTGTGTTCATGTGCACGTATAGAAGAAAGGCCACCATCCCCAAGTATTTTTGTCTGGTTAACAGGCCCAGACAAGTTCTTATATGAGTTTAGATTTTCAAGATTAAATATGGATAATTGAATGCAGATCATTTCCAAGTGAAATGCTCTTTCTTGGATGTGTGTGGAGACATTTAGATTTTTTAAAAAATTCATGGGTTATTTATTATTTTAGAAAAAAAATCATATCCATTTTGCAAAGACTTGAATCTGGTTTAACAATGGAATAATATGGAATAAAGTGTCACAGCCCAGCTCACAGCTTTTCACCCAGGACCCCAGGAATTATTTGGGGGCAGTTTTCTGGCCTATGTTATAAAGGAGGTCAGCCTAGGTGAACACAATGGCCCCTCTACCCTTGGAATCCATGAAACTCTCTCAATTAAAGCCAATCTCTACCCCAGTAACATGCATTTGTTCTTGTTTTTCATTCATTTACTCTTTTAGAGACAAACAAAACCACAGATCAAGCAGGTAAGTCTCATTTTATTAAAATGCTCAGTGTAGACAGACAGAGCTTTGCCATAAATGAAAATAAACTGCTTTATAAACATGAACAGCAGCATATTTTTATTTGAATGACTATTATATGTATTTTATTTTCAATCACTGTCAGAGATTATTAATAAATGGGGCTGAACGCTAGAAAAAGTGATCATACATAGCTGCCTACTTACTAACATCATAATCATTGCTCTGATAGTAGGGACTGGATAGAGATCTCCACTCGTGTCTCTATGCCTTTGTCCCTCTCCTATGCTCTCTCTCCCTGTTGGACATCATTTGAACACACAGCTTATACTAGCTCTTCTAAAACAAAGACTCATAGATCATCTTCTTCACCTCTTATCTCTTCTCTCCATTCAGTCACACATCTCTGACTGCCTTTCAGATACCACTCCAAGGCTGTCTTGCCACTAGCAGCCGCAAAATGAATTTATTTTCCTCAAAATCCCTGCTCTCTTCCTCCCTTCTCTATCACCCTTGGAATGCAGCTTTGTCATCATTTCCTTCTCCTCTCTCTCCATTTTCCCATAGGTTGATGGAGTGGGCAGGATTTGACTATTTAGTGTTTTTCCACAATGACATTGGCTCATTCTACTCAATTTCCATCACCAAAAGCCTTCTCCAGCTTTCAGCTTGACCACCGCAACATCCACATTTACAACCTGCTAGACCCTCACCACATCCCCCCCCCACTTTCCATTGACTCAAATTCTGCTTCACTAGTCACCTAATTTCTCCCCTGATCTAAGTCCACCCTTCTCTTAATATACTTTCATTGGTTTTCCCTATAATCTACAACAAAGATGAGATTGTTGTCCTAAAATTCATCTCCTGTCTGATTTCTCCAAAATAGTTTCTCTTCTCTCCTCCAGCACCTTCTTTGCTCCACCTGCAACTGCAACTTTCATTCCATTTTTCATCCATGATTTCTTCCCATGTGTCCCCTGTGCTTTAAACCTCACAGGCCAACGATGATCCAAAGTGCCTCCACACTATATAACTGCAAGTCTCTTATTAAAACACATTTCACTTCTAATGCCTATAAACCCGAGCTCCACAAAGTAGAGCTGCTTGAAAAAATGGAAACAATTTTCACAAACATTTTTGTCCAATTTTCCCCTTTTTCCATTTATAATTTCTTCACAGTTCTGAAATAAACAAAAAAAAAGACATGATCTGCTCCATCATATAATGAGAAAAAATAAATATTAAACAAACATACATGCATTTAAAGATTAATTGTGGAACTAACTAAGAGGACTCTGCTAAACATCTCTGTCAATCACTCTTTTTGCATAACATCCTTCATCTCTACAGGAAATTGTCAGTGTACATGACATGCTCTTAGTGGCAGGAGCCTCGTTGAGTTAAATGTCTTAAAGCATGTAGCATGCTGTTGGCAAGCTACAAATAATAAAAATAATGACAGAGATCACTCAAAGCCTCTTCAAGTGTTTTGCACTCTATTGTTTGAAATAAATGGCACACAGACTGAGTCGTAAAAACAGATGGCTATTAAATATTGAGTGAGAATTTAGCAGGATCCCTGCTATGCATGTGTAATAGCAGAATTCTCTATGAATAGTTTTCACAACATTTTCCATGGATCACTAACTCTTTGCTCACTCTCTCAGTTCCTATTCTCTCTCTCTCTCTCTGCTGTTCATTGCACTAATTTTACTTACTATTTTGCAGCAATTCAAGACATACAAGAAAATATTGGTAAGAAAACTTGTCTATTTTGTTACTTGTCTTAGAATAAAAGAGGTGAATGTTCTGGTGAGTCTGTCTAGGGCATCTTGAAGGTGAAGCCCAATAAATGTGGTCAAATACCAGCCTGTGAGGCTCTGCTTTTACTTAAGGAACATAAGATCTGCCATACGGGGTCATAGCAAAGGTCCATCTAGACTGCTATCCTGTCTCCTACACTGTCCAATACCAGAGCTTCAGGGGGAGTGTACAGAGCAGCCAATTCTGAGGAGATCCATCCTAAGCTTCCTGTCCTGTCTTCTGGCTATCAGAGATTTAGGGTCACCTCCAGCAAGAGGTTGCATCCCCGACCATCTTGGCTAATACCCGCTGATAGACCTGTCCTCCATGAATATATCTAGTCCTTTTTTGAACTCATTTATTAAATTGGCCATCACAACATACCAGGTTGACTGGGTGTTGGGTGAAAACAGTACTTCCTCTTGTTGTATTGAACCTGCCTATTAATTTCATGGTGTGACCTCTGCTTTTTGTATTTTGAAAGCAAAGCATGTGGCCCATTATCCCCACTATTTTGGGATTGAGAAACATTCTCCTTTGATCATGAGTCTATCTTGCTTAATACAGTGTAACAAAACTGTGGGCACAAATCAATTTTATTTATTTATTTATTACCATAACACCTAGCCAAACTCCACTGTGCTAGGAGCTGTACAACATGTATTAGATGAATTACAGTAGCATCTAGTATCCCAGTCATGGCACTTGCTAGGTGGTGTGTATTATTTGTTAGGTGAGTTACAGTAGCACTTAGTATCCTCAGGCATAACCTAAGAGCCCATAGTGTTCTGTGCTGTACGTTATTTAGTAGGTGTATTATGGTAGTGCCTATGAACCCCAGTCATGGAGCATGACCCCATTGTTCTAGGTGCTGTACAAACACAGAACAAAAAGACAGCCCTTGCCTCAAGGGGATTACAATCTAAGTAAGACAACAGATGTTACTATTCTACACATCATGGCCACTTGGACGTCCATGACAACAGCACAGATGGAACCCAGATCTCTCCTATTTCTATAACACAGGCACCTACTGTTTCAGCTAAACAAATGTCTTCAATAACCGTAAGATGTATAGGGCTTGTGAAATGCAGTTGAACAGTTCTGATTCCATCCAGCAGAAGGCACTGGTGATACACACACACTTGCAAAAACATTAAAATGTTGTGGCCCTGTCTACCTTAGGATTATAGCCTAGATGCTAAGGGTAATGACATCTTTATACTTACACAGATTCAGGTATATAATGATAGGATGTGCCCTAACCATAGTGCTGAGATTATCAATATTAATGCTTGTGACGTTTTGTGTTTTTAAGAAATTATCATTTTAAAACCACGGCAGTCATTGGAACTGCAACAGGGATGAATTTGGCTCATTTAGTTTTTGCAACACTGCTGTTAGGGAGACAACAATCATATGAGCTAACACATTCTACACTGTACTTCAGTATGACACAAAAATTGTGAGGCAGGACTCAACAGTGCTAGACAATAGCACTGGTAAATGATGATGTTTAAGATAAGAACTGAAAACGTTTATTTCTGGTGCCTGATTGTATCAGGTACAATAATTTACGTAAGTTTTATGAGGCTACAACTACAAAAACAGACCTCGGTAGTCACTTTTGGCTGGAGGCACTTTGAATGGCTGAGTTAATGGGGGACTGCACTGCAGACAATTGAATATAAAGATGTTGGGGAAGTATTTATATAATGGAATGAACCAACATTGCTCTCTGCTTTGTGTCTTTGATAGTCACAGCACAGAGATTGTAACATATCATTGTCAATAACATTTATGCCTAGGATTTTCAAGGGAGCTTAAGGAAAATAGGTGTCCAGCTCTCATAAATCTCAGCCTCAGTGGCCAAGCGATTGCCACTCTTCCCGTAAAGAAGCTCTAAAACTAAAAGCTCAGCTCTCACTTAGGTGAGTAGTTCCATTAACTGGAATGGGACTGTTAGCATGGTTAAAGAACTACTAGCACACAGAAAAATTGTATGACTGAGCCCCGTTGTCTAAGCATTGTTTGTACAGAGTTCTCAGAATTTTAAAAACAGTATCAGAAAAGAACTAGTTAGGGTCAGTGACTGGAGTATCCTTCCATTTCAGATCGACTCTCAAAAGAGCTGGGTAAGTTGAATTGTTTTAAATTATCCACTTATTCTTTAAATTAAAATGATAATTATTGCTCGTGCATTAACTAGATTAAACCAGCATGGAGATGAGTGTGCTATAAACACATGAGTAGGCAGACAGAAGATATTTTAAACTCCATTGTATTTCACTCTGCCATAGATTGTCAAGGCAGTAATTGCTTTTTCCTTCTCTAGAATTCAGAAGAGCTCAGAGCTATGCAGGTAAGCTCCAGTGCATACAGTAAACCTGTTATCTATAAATTAGGAGATATTTTCTTTGACAAATTAATATTTGAATTGAAAATCATTCCTTGTGCATTGACTAGATATATTTACAGATGATATAAACATGTATCTCTCAGTCCATCGGTACCTTAAATTCTATTGTATTGACCTGTTTCCCAACAGCAGTAATTATCTGTTAAGCACTAACAACGAGCTCAGTGCTGTAGAAGTACGTGGAAGGTCCGGTCCCTGTCAAGAACAGTTTACAGCTGAAGGCCCCAGTCCAGCACAGTGTTTAAACATGACCATGACTCTAAACATGAATAGCCCTGTTGTCAGTTGTTGGCTATGTGTGTGTTCTCTCTGTGTGGGCTATGTCTGTGTTTTCCTGTGTGCTATGTCGTCACTGCACAGATCGCTGACACAGCAAACCTCAATCGAACTGCTCAATAAGACCACAGACTTGGTTCAGTAGTGAAGACTCTTGGCCAGGTTTATTGTCAATGAAGTACGGTAATAGCACCCGGCAGACTCTATGGGGATATTAAGACATGTATGCCCGTTGCAATGGACTCGGCTCAGTGAGCGGCAGAACTCTCCGCTCCCCCCTAGTCCAGACACCCCCTCTCTGACCCCTCTTTTATACACTGATACAAACACATTACGTATCGCCCCTCTGGCATGGTTAGTTACCACCCTTTACCTCGTACCTATTGGTTCGCTGAAAACATCTCTATCCATCACACTGTCATCCTGACCTTATCATTAGGAGGGGTCAGTGTGTCCCGGTACTATCTTTGGGGAGTGTATTTACACTGTAACCTTGTGTTCCGATACTACCCATCTGGAATGTGTTTACGTGAATACTTTGTGTCTAGGAGTGTTTGTGTTTTTGCAATGCCAGCCCTGTCCTTGCCAAGTTCATGTATTGGATAGTGAACTTGCAAGCAGGCATCTACATTGTAACAGGGCGTGACTTTTCCTCATAGCCTGACTTTTGCTAACTTTCCTTTATAGCAGCAGGGCCTGACTTTAGTTCAGGACATAGGCCTCATACCAGGCCCTTTATTCCAGGCCTTATGTATCAAGTTGTCTCTTTCTACTACAAGCCGCATTATTGGTGCCTAATAAATAGAGAAAAATATTCACACACTACATGTTATGGATAAAACCTAAATGGTACTTATGTCTTATAACAAGATTTTGTGTGTATGTGTGTTTCTGCAACAGCATTTTGCTGTTGTGGGTTAATATTAGTGATGTTTTACCTAAGAAGAAACGTCAGTGTAGAGAGGATGTATGCCTTGCATACTAAGAGAAGAAGGGTCGCCAGGAATAAGTGCGAGCATGGGAAAAGGCATAAAGATGAGGGGGAGAAGAATAAACAGGGAAAGTTGGGGTGAGAATCTGGTGGAGTGAAAGATGAAGGTGCAGAGGCAGGTTCCCTATGCAGAGCCTTGAAGATGTGGATGAAAAGCATGATCCTGATGTGCAGGGTAAGAGGAAGACAATGGAGGGATTAAAGAAGGTGACTGACAGGTGAGGCAGTGAGACACAGAGCAGGTGAGGAGCCTGAATTGACCTCTTCTGGTTTAAATGAAAGTTGGGATGTGAGGTGCAAGCTAGGAAGGTGAGCGAGGAGGAGGTTATGAGAAATGTGGATGCATGAGATGACCAAGGACTGGAGAAGCATTTTACTCATAGGGATGGGCAGGGAGAGGTGGATTGTTGAAATGTGAAGAAAAAACAGACAAAATTTGTCAGCAGGAAGACAAGGTGAAGATAACACCAAGGTTGTGAGTCTGTGCCCCAGGGTTAAGACAGAGCTGTCACCAGCAGTGGAGAAAGGCAGGAGAGTGAAGGTCTTGGGAAGAAGACTGAGTTCAGTTTTAGCCATATGGCGTTTAAGCTGGCAGCAGAACAGAGTGTCTGCTGTGAGCATTCCCAGAGCTCTCCAGGCAGAGTAGGGGACCCGACTGCACCATCTTAAGTGTGCTGCTTGATGCTCCCCTTCATGCTGGGAGCTCTGGGATGGACCATGTGTCTGGAAGATCAAGCCTGAAATAAGTCTCTTATTTAAAGACAAATAAAGCAATTCCAGAATAGAGCTTCACTCCAGGATTAATTCACCCTTTGAGTCCAGTTTTTAAAGCACTTGTGGTTTGTAACATAACACTAGAATTTCACATCCTTCCGGTCAGTTGTGGTGGCCTTACGACGTGGCAGAGCATTGTATGACTCTTGCCTTTAGGTGTTTGTGTGTGTGCGCGTGCATTATACAGCATATAGGGTGCTAAGCATTCTGACCTGTTCCAATGAAGCAGTTGCAGTCAATTGAGCTACTCATATTCTGATGTGCTTTGCTGGGCTAGAGAGCTCAGCACAATTCAGGATCAGACCCCTAGTACTTTTCCTAATGCTTTTTCCATAGCAACACATAGGAAGGATCCTGCTTCTCTTCACTAAAGGGGTGGGAGCATCTGAATGCCACGTCCAGCAGCCATCCAGCCACAGCAGGGCAGGATGGGTCAGAGCGATGTGTTTGCAATATGCTCCTTATTGCTCCTTACTGCTGCTCACAAAGGAGCAGCTTGTATCTCACCTCCAGAAATTGCTTCCTCCTGGCCCAAAGCAAGCAGCTGTCCCTCCCTTGGAGCAAAGACACAACAGCAGGGACCTTAGCCAGCTCCCCTGCTGCTGGAGTATAAGAGTAGGAAGAGTTCCCCATGCCTCTGCCCTGCCCCAGGGCTGGACTTTGCCTGCAGAGTGTGTAAATTACTGTCATACTGTACCCATTATGCTGATGTTTATATGAATTCTTCATTTTAAAATTCATTTCTCCCCCGTTTTTTTTCCCTGTCTCTTCTCTTTACACTGAGGTTCCCTGATTCACTCCTTACTAACCAGGGGACCATTCTGGTTTCTCTCCCCAGTTCCCATCACTCTGGATTCGGATTGCAAACACCCAGAACTCAAACTGTCAGAGGATCAGAAAAGAGTCTGGCAAGAACCTGCATCTCCTGAGCTGGATGCAGCCTCCAGGGCCCTGCTCGTGGTGGGGAAGGAGGGGTTTGTGGCTGGGAGGCAGTATTGGGAGGTGGAGGTGGGGGAGAAACTGGACTGGGAGCTGGGAGTGCTTAGTGAGTCGGCGAGGGACAGAGTGAAAAGAGAGAAGGCAGAGACACTCCCTGAGGAGGGATATTGGTCTCTGAAGAGATCCCAGGAAGACTTTTTTTCAAGCATAAAAAATAAGATTGAAAAGAAGGATATGCCCTATAAAGTGATTGGTGTATTTCTGGATCAGGAAGAGGGAAGAATCTCATTTTATGATGCACAACATATGTCCCTCATCACAACTATCCCTGCAGAGCTTACTAATACAATTTCGTATTACCCATTCCTCAGTCCCAGGAACAACACAGGCGAGCAGAAACCACTCGCAATCCACCCCATCAGAGTCCCTATTCCTTTAAAGCCTCCAAAAAAGGAAAAATGAGATCTAGTTACTTTAGAGAAGTAAAATTCAAAAGGGAGGGGAGAAAGGAATGTAAACATGTGAAACACCAGAAACATAAATAAGCAAAGTAGAAACTGATGAAAAAATAAAACACATAAAACGGAAGAAAAAGGACAAAAACACTTGGGATAGGCTTGTTGACTCAGAAGTCGAAATCAATAAATTCTGAAAGGAATGAGACTTGTCTTCATAGAAATATTTTTATTTAACTTTCGGTTGCATTTTTTTAAAATAGGAAAATACTTTAATGACAAAATCTTGGGGGGATGTGTTGGATGGAGGGGAAATGAAATTGTGATTTGCCAAGCATTGTAGCAATAGTTAGAAAAGACACCATTATGGATGGCTACCCAAAAGAAGAGGATAAAATCTTGCAATTATTCAGTTGCTGGTTAGGAGTTATACAGGAATGGTTATGAAGAAAAATTAAATTTCTAATACAAACCCTCAAAAAGCATATTAGCTTTCCCCTGTGGCATCTAAAGCAATACTAGCAAGAAAGAGTTTGATTATGCAAAATAGAAAATTAAAAAAAATTAAGGTTATGAATAGAGACTAACTTTGTGCCCTCTTGGAAGTCCTCAGATGTTTTCTGCTGCCTTTTTAAGTGGTTAGACCTCAAAGAGTGGTGTTGTCATTATGATGTATTTTTTATTAAACTGTCCATATTTCATTAAACATGGAACCTGCCTCTGGGTGTATTTCCCTGATGGGGATAATTCCCTAACTTTGGCTCTACTGATCCCAGTACATAAATCCGTAGGTACTCCTGAGTCACTACTGTAGCTTAAACAACACAAAATTCATTATATTCCTCAGAAACCTTGAAGTAGTTACTTTATACATGACTCCTGGGCTTCATATTCTACTTTTCCCACACTAGCTCAAGCAGTTTAGGAATTAAGATGAGTCACAAAGTGTTAGGAACTTTCTCAAGAAGTAAAGCCCCTTTGTGTCTTCAAAACACCTGCCCAGTTCATCTCAAATAAACAAAAATAAAACTATTCTACAGGACAAAAGAGAGTAGATTTTAATACTTGTCCTTATAATTGGACTCTCTCTCTCTCTCTAATAATAAAATATATATTTTATATAAACGAGATACCAAGAGGGAGGCAGTATGACCTGGTTAATCAATCTCTGAAGTGGGGTTCATGAGACCTGGTTTCTGTTCTCAGTTCTGCTGCTCTTCTGGGTGACATTGGCCCAGTCACAGTCTCTCTGTGCCTCAGTTTCCCCAACTGTACAGTGGAGATAAGGAAACTGACGTCCTTTGTAGAACACTTTGAGATCTACTGATGAAAAGTGCTGTATAAAAACCAGGTGTTATTGATCTAAACACCAAATACATGTTCTTTTCCTTTTTTATTCTACTTATTTTGTGTGGTTTATTTTCATGCATTATTCTTCCTCTAAGAAGAATCCAAAGCTGCTTATTTCAACGCAACTGAAACAATTCAAAAATACCTGGTGCTTTAAAATCATTTTGAACATCACCTGTCCAACAAATACAACCTGAAATAATCCATTTGGATAATACAGCATCATGGTAGCTGTATACAATTATCATTTAGATTCCTGCACCCTGGCTTTTCAATTATACCAACTTCCTTCCATTCTTTGGTGTATCCAAATAAACTGCCCTAGTAAAATCCATCTTGAAGGATATTTGTTGCTCTTGTATTCAGACTGGGTGGGTCAAGGGGCAGAGATATTTTGAGGAGGCAGATTTACAGAGGTGCAGTTGTGTCAGGAACAAATTGTGGAATGTAAGTCCCCTGGAGGGGCAAATTTGGAGGGATGATTCCCTATCAGCATATTATGGGGTCCAATCTCTTCTAAGGGACAGATTATGGAGTGTAATACCTCTGGAGAGTAGATTATGGGGACATTTCAACCAGAAATACGTTATGAAGTGTAATTCCCGCCTGGGGAGAGATTATGGGGTACAAGTCCCCCAGGGTGAAAGACTGGGGGGAAGTTCCTTTTGAGGGTAGATAATGTTATTAGAACCCTCTTCTCTAGTACATCTTTTGGAGGGCTCTGGCCAGGCCTATCACCCCTGCTGCCAGCAGCTTGCTCGGCTGAGCCACTAGTGGGGTGATATGGGACCCTCATTATTGGGTGGCCCACACTGGGCAGGAGCTGCACCCCCTCTGATCCAGGCCCCTGCAGAGCCTGTAGCTGCCCTGAGGGGCAATGCACTGACAGAGCTAAAGCCCTGCCTGAGTGGAGTGACATCTGAATGCCCTGGAGGATGCGGAGAGAGCAGGAAGGGGAGAGGGTCACAGTATAATTAAGATGGGTTCCTGGGGCCTGCCCTTATTGAGGAGTCATCCCCTAAAAGTTAGAGTCACTCTCCTCAGAGTCCATATGAGGGGTTACCCACTCCCACAGCCTCAGTCCCATCACCTGCAAGTGAGGGCTCTCATGAAATCACTAGCACCACCATAGCTTGGCAGGAAACAGACTTCCCTTCCTGCAAAAATGTTGGAGATTTCAAAACAATGTCCTGACCCACATTGGGGTGACGTTGAGATCTCTCATTTTCCCCCCAAGAGCCAGAGACATACCAGAGGAAGAAACCCAGCCGCCCCTAAACAGTGCACTCACCTGGCATGTAGAAAACGCAGGTTTAAGTCCCTTTTTCATCTCATTCACAGTAGGGACTTGAATCTGCATCGTTCACATCACCCAGTATTTCCCTAGGTATGGGCGGGGGGTGATGCTGGCAGACTAGGTCATATCAGACTGTATTCAGGTCAATTCACTTGTGTATTAATATAGATCAAAATGAGTGCAAATGTAGAAGTGTATTCAGATGTTTAAACTTCATGAAAACTAGTGGAATGTTACCTCTATTGTTTTTACTTGTCCGCTTGTGTGATAATGTAATAGCAAACACTTCCACTGTGTATACTCCTCTGATAAAATAACCCATCAAAGAAAGCTTGTGAAATGCTAATGAAACACTTAAGGGCTTTAACAGAAAATGCTAATTTCAAAGAGAAATTTTGTCCTCCAACCACCATTATGCTTGGTGGTTGGAGGACAAAAGGCTAAATGTATTCCTCACTCATCCTCCTCAAAGGAAAAACCCATGTGGGTAGACAGACTGTCAACTTGTCTTCTGTGAGAAGATATAAATATGGATTCAGAGAAAGATCTTTTATCTCTGGACTGTTTGGACTCTTAGAGGGAAGTATACAAGATGCAAAGCAGAGATCTCCAGAGATAATCAGGGTACGCTGAAATGACTTTTGGGAAAGTGGCAGATTACTACATCTCTCCTTCGAATTGAAATTATAGACTGTGACTCACCTGTTATTATATTTGATCTGCTTTAACCTCTCAATGCCTCTCACTTCCTTTTTTTATCTAATAAAACTTTAGTTAATTTACTATAGAATTGGTTACCAGCGTTGTCTTTGTTGTAAGAGCTGGAGTACCAATTGACGTGGGGTGACTGGTCTCTTGGGACGGAGAGAAGCCTGATGTGGTGTGATTTTAGGTTTAAGTAACCTTTTATCACAAAGTTCAGTTTGTCTGGGTGACAAGATAGACTGGAGACTCTAAGGGGACTGTCTGTGTCTCCACTGTAAGACTGGAATAGTGATCCAGGAGTGTTTCTTACTCGCTTGGTGAAATCTAATTGTAGACTACACCACCATTTTAGGGTATGTGCCTTTGTTTTCTGACAGTCTGCCCTGAGATAGGTACTTAGAGTTGTGAGCTGTTCCAGAGAGCATGACATGGGGCTAATACTTAATTTGTGGTGGGTTCATTCATTTTTAACAGAAATTCCATCCTGGACAGCAGCAACCTACCCAGCAAAAGTTTAATCAAAGTCTAGCCTTTCCCACACAAAGTTTCATTTTTGAGACAACAGCATTTTTTCAACAAGAACAAAAAACATTTTGTCCATAAATTCCCAACAGCTCAAATCAAAGGACCAATAAAGGGACAAGATACTTTCAAATCTTGGGGGGGAAAGGCTTTTGTTTGTGCTCTTTGTTTTGGGGGTTGTTCGCTCTTGGG
>NW_020685582.1:15728-19659 GCF_002925995.2 Terrapene triunguis
AATCACACCAAAGATCCCCAGACCCAGATGCCTCTCTCATACCCTCGAAGTGAAGGGAAACCTTGAGAGTGGGCGGAAAGAAGGTTATCACTTCTTTGGAGGGACACTGGGGCACAAGTGTCAACTATCCACCAATCCCTAGTGGACCCCAAACTCATCAAACTGGAGGCTCCAGTGACAATTCAACCCTTCGTGTCACAGTCTGTAACCTTGCCTACAGCCAAGTTGCATGTCCAGTACAAGGGCTGGTCAGGAATATGGGCTTTTGCAGTCTATGACAATTATTCCATCCCCATGCTGCTGGGGGAAGACTTGGACAACCATGTGAAGCTAGCCAAGAGGGTGGGAATAGTCACCCACAGCCAGGCTAAGCAAGTTTTCACCCCCATCCCTGTTCCTGAGCCGTCCACCAGGGACCCGTCTGTGTTACCAGAGACCCAAACACAGGTGGTGGAACCGGATCCCCTGCCAACGACTGCAACAGCCATAGTGGATCCAGTCCCAGAGACCCAGCCCAAGCCAGTCCCAGAACCGGAACTGGCCACGCAACCAGCAACAGAACCATTGCCAGCACTGAGCCCAGCGCTTGCAAACCCGTCTACAACTCCAATGCCAGAGGGCACCAGCAAGCCTGAACTGGCAGAAGCAGCAGATAACCCTACCCAAGAGGCTCAGCCAGAGCCTGAAATACCACATAGTGCACCAGCAGACAGCGGTTCACAGTCAATGGGAACAGCCCCAGCACCTGCATCGCTTCCAGAAGGACCAGTCCACAGTCCAAGGAGGAACTGATGTCTCCAGCATCAAGGGAACAGTTTCAGGCTGAGCAGGAAGCAGATGACAGCCTTCAGAAAGCTTGGGCAGTGGCACAGAGCACCCCACCACCTCCCAGCTCTTCTAACCGATCCCGGTTTGTTGTAGAACAAGGACTTTTATACAAGGAGACTCTTTCTGGTGGGCACCAGGAAGACTGGCATCCTCAAAGACAGTTGGTAGTTCCCACTAAGTATCGAGTAAAGCTCTTGAGCTTAGCCCATGATCATCCCAGTGGCCATTCTGGGGTGAACAGAACCAAAGACCGGTTGGGGAAGTCCTTCCACTGGGAGGGAATGGGCAAGGACGTTGCTAATTATGTCCGGTCTTGTGAGGTGTGCCAACGAGTGGGAAAGCCCCAAGACCAGGTTAAAGCCCCTCTCCAGTCACTACCCAAAATTGAGGTCCCATTTCAGCGAGTAGCTGTGGATATTCTGGGTCCTTTCCCAAAGAAGACACCCAGAGGAAAGCAGTACATACTGACTTTCATGGATTTTGCTACCCGATGGCCGGAAGCAGTACCCTTAAGCAACACCAGGGCTAAAAGTGTGTGCCAGGCATTAGCAGACATTTTTGCCAGGGTAGGTTGGCCCTCCGACATCCTTACAGATTCGGGAACTAATTTCCTGGCAGAGACCATGAAAACCCTGTGGAAAGCTCATGGGGTGAATCACTTGGTTGCCACCCCTTATCACCATCAAATCAATGGCCTGGTGGAGAGGTTTAATGGAACTTTGGGGGCCATGATACGTAAATTCGTAAATGAACACTCCAATGATTGGGACCTAGTGTTGCAGCAGTTGCTTTTTGCCTACAGGGCTGGACCACATCCCAGTTTAGGGTTTTCACCATTTGAACTTGTGTATGGCCATGAGGTTAAGGGGCCATTACAGTTGGTGAAGCAGCAATGGGAGGGGTTTACGCCTTCTCCAGGAACTAACATTCTAGACTTTGTAAGCAACCTACAAAGCACCCTCCGACACTCTTTAGCCCTTGCTAAAGAAAACCTAAAGGATGCTCAGGAAGAGCAAAAGGCCTGGTATGATAAACATTCCAGAGAACGGTCCTTCAAAGTAGGAGACCAAGTCATAGTCTTAAAGGCGCTCCAGGCCCATAAAATGGAAGCGTCATGGGAAGGACCATTCACGGTCCAGGAGCGCCTAGGAGCTGTTAACTATCTCATAGCCTCCCCCACCTCCAACATAAAGCCTAAGGTATACCATGTTAATTCTCTTAAGCCCTTTTATTCCAGAGAATTAAACGTTTGCCAGTTTACAGCACAGGAAACAGATGACGCGGAGTGGCCTGAAGGTGTCTACTATGAAGGAAAAAGTAATGGTGGCGTGGAAGAGGTGAACCTCTCCACGACCCTGGGACGTCTGCAGCGACAGCAGATCAAGGAGGTGTGCACAAGCTTTGCACCGATTTTCTCAGCCACTCCAGGACGGACCGAACGGGCATACCACTCCATTGACACAGGTAATGCTCACCCAATTAGAACCCCACCCTACCGGGAGTCACCTCATGCCCAAACTGCTATACAAAGGGAGATCCAGGACATGCTACAGATGGGTATAATCCGCCCCTCTAACAGTGCATGGGCATCTCCAGTGGTTCTAGTTCCCAAACCAGATGGGGAAATACGCTTTTGCGTGGACTACCGTAAGCTAAATGCTGTAACTCGTCCTAACAACTATCCAATGCCACGCACAGATGAGCTATTGGAAAAATTGAGACATGCCCAATTCATCTCTATTTTAGACTTAACAAAAGGGTACTGGCAAGTACCACTAGATGAACCCGCTAAGGAAAGATCAGCCTTCGTCACCCAGGCAGGGGTGTATGAATTCAATGTACTCCCTTTCGGGTTGCGAAATGCACCCGCCACCTTCCAAAGACTTGTAGATGGTCTCCTAGCGGGATTGGGAGAATCTGCAGTTGCCTACCTCGATGATGTGGCCATTTTTTCTGATTCATGGACAGAACACCTGGAGCACCTGGAAAAAGTCTTCGAGCGCATCCGACAGGCAGGACTAACTGTTAAGGCTAAAAAGTGTCAAAGGGTATGTCTACACTACGAGGGTAGTTCGATTTCACTTAAATCGAATATGTGGAATCGATATTGCAAAGTCGAACGTGTGTGTCCACACTAAGGACAGTAATTCGACTTTGTGAGTCCACACTAACGGGGCAAGCGTCGACATTGGAAGCGGTGCACTGTGGGCAGCTATCCCACAGTTCCCGCAGTCCCCGCTGCCCATTGGAATTATGGGTCGAGCCGCCAGTGCCTTCTGGGTAAAAAAATGTGTCGAGGGTGCTTTTGGGTAACTGTCGTCATCCGTCCGTCACTACCGCCCTCCCTCCCTCCCTGAAAGCGCCGGCGGGAAATCAGTTCGCGCACTCTTCTGGTCAGTGACAGCGCGGACGCCACAGCACTGTGAGCATGGAGCCCGCTGCGACCACCGCTGCAGTTGTGGCCGTTGTCAACGCCTCGCAGCTTATCATACACCTTTCCCAGAGGCAGATGCAGAGAAATCAGGCGAGGAGGCTACGGCACCGCGGTGAGGGCCTGAAGTCTGAGAGTAGCACAGAGCTGTCAGAAACCACGAGACCCAGCGCCGAGGACATCACGGTGGCAATGGGTCATGTGGATATTGTGGAACGGTGATTCTGGGCCCGGGAAACAAGCACGGACTGGTGGGACCGCATAGTGCTGCAGGTCTGGGATGAATCCCAGTGGCTGCGAAACTTTCGCATGCGGAATGGGACTTTCATGGAACTTTGTGAGTTGCTGTCCCCTCCCCTGAAGCGCAATGACACCCGGATGCGAGCAGCCCTGACTGTCCAGAAGCGAGTGGCCATAGCCCTCTGGAAGCTTGCAACGCCGGACAGCTACCGGTCAGTCGCGAATCACTTTGGTGTGGGCAAATCTACCATGGGGGTTGTTGTGATGCAAGTAGCCAACGCAATCGTTAAGGTACTGCTCTCAAAGGTAGTGACCCTGGGAAACGCGCAGGCCATCATAGATGGCTTTGCTGCGATGGGATTCCCAAACTGCAGTGGGGCTATATATGGAACTCACATCCCTATCCTGGGACCGGACCACCAGGCCAGCCAG
>NW_020685583.1:0-6003 GCF_002925995.2 Terrapene triunguis
CTGGTGGAATGGTTTAATGGGACCCTGAAGAAGATGCTGAGGACTTTTATGGACCAACATGCCCAGGACTGGGACAAGTATTTACCCCACCTGCTGTTCACATATAGAGAAATGCCTCAGAAATCCACAGGGTTTTCCCCTTTTGAGTCGCTGAATGGGAGGAGGATGAGGGGACCCTGGGACTTGAGGGACAAATGGGAGGGGAAGGATTCTTCTGATGGGGACTGGGTGGTGGAATATGTGCTGTCTTTTCACTGAGCTCATGGGTTTGGCCAGGGAGAACCTAGCCTGGGCCCAAGGGAAACAGGAGGTTGGGAGCGACCGCTCACTGCGTGCCTGCTCCTATGGTACTCGGAACCAGGGGATGGTTCTCATTTCCATTCAGAAGAATAAGAATAAGAATCTCTAGGCTGCCTGGGATGGGCCCTTTGAGGCCATCAAGCAGCAGAATGAGGTGAACTATGTGGTGGAGCTGCCCAACCGGGCTCACAGCCACCGAGGGTACCATGGCGACATGATGGAGCCGTACTTTGATAGGGAGAGGTTGGGTTCTGCCATATATGGGCAGGGGAGGAGAAGGGTGGAGATCCCCTGGTGGCTCTCTTTCCTGAGAGAGGAGCCGGGCTCCCACTGGAATCAATTCCCCTCTCTGACCAGCTAACCCCTGCCCAGCAGGCACAGATCAGAGTGGTGCTGCGTTCTCACCAGCCGCTGTTCCCCAGCAGGCCTGGGTTCACTAACATG
This sequence comes from Terrapene triunguis, assembly GCF_002925995.2. Classification (NCBI taxonomy): domain Eukaryota; kingdom Metazoa; phylum Chordata; order Testudines; family Emydidae; genus Terrapene; species Terrapene triunguis. The sequence goes on from NW_020685583.1 coordinate 745, forward strand.
GATGCCACTGGGTGGAGACGGAAGTCAACCCTCCCATCTGGTGTTCCCCATTCAGAGTCACTGGGAAAACAGTACAGGAACTGGGAGAGAGAAATCAGAGACATGCTGGCCTTAGGGGCGATCCAGCCGTCTGCCAGCCCATGGGCCTCACCCGTCGTGCTGGTGCCCAAGAAGGATGTATCATTCAGATTCTGTGTAAACTGTTGGAAGCTTCATGCCATCACCGTGTCCGAAGCCTACCCCATGCCTAGGCCTGACGAGATCCTGGACAAGTTAGAGGGGGATGTTACCTCAATACTGTGGATCTCACCAAGGGCTATTGGCAGGTGCCTATGGACCCAAACACCAGGCTCAAATCTGCCTTCACCACCCCAATAGGGCTCTTTGAGTTCCTGGTCCTACCTTTCAGCCTCAAGGCTGCCACATTCCATTCCACCTGGTGGATCAATTGCTGAGGGGATGGAGAACTTTGCCCTGTTGTTCATTGATGACATCTGTGTCTTTAGCCAGATCTTGGAGGAACATATGTCCCAGTTGAAGAGGGTGCTGGGTCACCTCAAGGAGGCAGGACTGACTGTAAAGGTTGAAAAGTGCAAAGGGGGAAGGCTGAGGTGTCGTACCTGGACCACAAGGTGGGGAGCGGCCACATAAGGCCAGAGCCCGCCAAGGTGGAGGTGATGAGGGATTGGCCCATTCCCCAAATCAAGGAACAGGCACAGGCTGTTATTGGGATGGCGGGGCACTACCGGAGGTTTGTACCCCATTTTATCACCTTGGCAGCCCCCATCACTGAACGATGTAGGAATGGCAAGCCGAACAAAGTGGTCTGGACAGAGGACTGTCCCTGCCCTGAAGGAGGCTCTAAGCCAGGGCCTGTTTTTGGTAATTCCTTCCTGGTGTTCCCAGATGCCTCAGACACAGGGCTGTGCGGTGCTGATGCAAGCTGATGCTCAGGGGCAGAGACACCCGATTGTATAACTGAGGAAGAAATGGCTTCCCTGGGAGCAGAACTAGGCCATCATAGAGAAGGAAAGCCTGGCCAACGTGTGGGCTCTTAAAAAGTTGCAGCCATATCTATTTCGGGGGCACTTTACTGTTTATATTGACCACTCTCCCCTGACATGGCTGCATCAAATGAAAGGGGCTAATGCCAAGTTTCTGAGATGGAGTCTGATCCTCCAGGATTATGATATGAAAGTGTTTCATCTTAATGCGAGTGCAGATCTTATGGCAGATGCTTTCTCATGGAAAGGTGTACCTGAATTTCCCCAGGTCACTGGCTGAAGTGACCCCGCTCAGTTTAGTCTGAAAGGGGGAAGAGATGTGACGAAATAGGCATTTTTCATAATGTTTTGTATGAATATTTTGTGTGCCTCAGTTTCCCCTATGTGTTGAATATTTAAGTAGGTAGGGGGTATGATCTGGAACTGTGGGACCGCTGTGCCCCTTGAACTGACTAGCCTGGGGTGTCTCTCACAATGCTGTGCTAGTGACAAGCAGCAAACCCCTCCAGGTGCTGTTATCACTCAATCCAGCAGCATGTGAAGCCCCACATGCACGTAGCTTGTCTGAGTGCTCCCAGAGTCACTCATGAAATCTCACAGAGAAAGGCACCAACCAGATCCCCCCAGCTTCCAGTCTTGTACCTCAGGAATATACTGTCCTGCACTGTTCAAGATCCTTTCTTGAACAATTCAAATTTATTATTTGATTCACCACTTACTTCAAGGGAAAGTGGACATGCACAGCCCTTGTTACCAGAGCAGATTTACCAAACACTTCAGACAAACTCATTGGTAAGAATAAACATAAAAGTAAGTTTATTGACCACAAAAGATAGATTTTAAGAGGTTATAAGTGATAAGCAAAAAGTTCAGAAAAGTTACCAAAAGAAAATAAAAGATAAGCACGCAGTCTAGATCGCGGGTGGCCAACCTGAGCTTGAGAAGGAGCCAGAATTTACCAATGTACATTGCCAAAGAGCCTCAGTAATACATCAGCAGCCCCCCATCAGCTCTCTCCCCGAAGCTGTATAATGCTGTATAAGTGGTGGGGAAAGGACCCTGAAGAGAAAAGGACCCCTGCAATATGTAATGAACTGTGGATAGTAGCAGATGTTGCGGAGTGAGAAGTAGGCAGTTTTCTAAATAATGGCCAGCAGGTGACATGAGTCAAGAACTGGAAAGACACAGCTATGATAGCAAGAAGGATCCAATAGAGGACAGCAAAGAAACAGGCTGGGAAATCAACACTACATGGCAGCAGAGGAGAGGAACTGAGAGGGGGTGTCAGAAATACTGAGTAGTGACCAAAAGATTTTAGTAGCCAATACAATAATGGGAAGGCTATACTAGAAAAATGGCCACTAGGTGGCAGCATATATTGAATATTAATAATGGGGTAGGGCAAGTACATTATAACAGACCATCATCTTGACAGGTATCTCCCAAGAGTGAAAGCTGGTATTTGTTCATGATCTCAAATATTTTCCACATTGAATCATTAGACTTAATAAAAGATACAATTATACAAGTCACGCTGTACAAGTCCCACTGGGCATTGTTAGCTACAAAGCTTTGGAGTCACAGAATGAACCAAGTGGAAGAAAGGTTGAAGTGGGACCGTACCAAAAACCGTGAAAACCGAATACAAATATGAGGCAGCATTTACACTTTTTAAATCGAAGGGGAAGCTCATTTTCCAAAGGTAGATCAAATGCACCTGTTCATCCCTTCAGGTTACTGCAGGTCTCTTCACTGAGAAAACACCGTTTTTGAAGAAAGAGGAGAGACAAGAACTTCAGCTGACAAACCTGAATCCCGGTGGCCAAACCCTAAGAAATAAGAGCTCATCTCTTCAAGCTTCGGCTGTGCTGTGGTTACAGGTGAGCACCATCTGCCTGACTGCATTTCTATACCACTGCCAAACAGGGGCATGAATGTGCTTTGTGAATATTAGAGGGACAAGGTGGGTGAGGCAATATCTTATATTGCACTAACTCCTGTTGGTGAATGACAGAAGCTTTTGAAAAAGGAACAGGAGTACTTGTAGCATATTAGAGACTAACAAATTTATTTGAGCATAAACTTTCGTGGGCTACAGCCCACTTCATCAGAATGGAACATACAGTAAGAAGATATATATACATACACAGAATATGAAAAGGTGGAAATTGCCATACCAACTCTAAGAGGCTAATTAATTAAGATGAGCTATTATCAGCAGGAGAGAAAAAAACGTTTGTAGTGATAATCAAGATGGCCCATTTCAGACAGTTGACAAGAAGGTGTGAGGATACTTATCATGGGGAAATAGATTCAATTTATGTAATGATCCAGCCACTCCCAATCTGTATTCAAGCCCAAGTTAATGGTATCTAGTTTGCAAATTAATTCCATTTCAGCAGTTTCTTGCTGGAGTCTGTTTTTGAAGCTTTTCTGTTGCAAAATTGCCACCTTTAAGTCTGTTACTGAGTGACCAGAGAGGTCGAAGTATTCTCCTACTGGTTTTTGAATGTTATGATTCCTGATGTCAGATTTGTGTACATTTATTCTTTTGTGTAGAGACTGTCTGGGTTGGTCAATGTACATGGCAGAGGAGCATTGCTGGCACATGATGCCATATATCACATTGGTAGATGTGCAGGTGAACGAGCCCCTGATGGTTTGGCTGATGTGATTAGGTCCTATGATGGTGTCACTTGAATAGATATGTGGAAAGACGATCCCTCACTCTCACAGATCTTGGGAGACTGGCCAGTCCTTGCTTACAGACAGCCCCCCAACCTGAAGCAAATACTCACAAGCAGCCACACACCACACAACAAGAACACTAACCCAGGTGTGATGGGTTAGATCACAGAAACCCCCTGGGAGCTGCCACCTGATGTGCCAAGACTACTTCTGCCCCTGCTTTCCTGCCCTGTCAGCTTAGAACTTCAGTGCCCTCCCTGGCTTGAGCCAGACCCGCTAGCCTGCTGCAAACCCAGATCCAGGGACTGAATTACTTGCCCCTCAGCTGCAGGCTTATCCTGAAAGCAGCTTACAGAAGTGTTCTTATCTTTAACACTCAGATGCCCAACTCATAATGGGGTCTAAGCCCAAATAAATCTGTTTTACCCTGTATAAAGCTTATAAAACTCATAAATTCTTTGCCCTCTATAACACCGATAGAGAGATATGCACAACTGTTTGCCCCTCAGGTATTAATACATACTCTGGGTTAATTAATAAGTAAAAGGTGATTTTATTAAATACAGAAAGTACAATTTAAGTGGTTCCAAGTAGTAACAGACAGAACAAAGTGAATTACCAAGTAAAATGAAATAAAACATACAAGTCTATGTCTAAGGAAACTAAATACAAATAATACCTCACCAGTTCCAATAAGCTTCCTTTTACAGACTAGTCTCTGCTAGTCTGGGTCCAGCAATCACTCACACCCCTTGTAGTGACTGTCCTTTGTTCCAGTTTCTTTCAGGTATCCTTGGGGGTGGAGAGGCTCTCTCTTTAGCCAGCTGAAGACAAAATGGAAGGGTCTCCCACAGGCTTAAATATATTTTCTCTTGTGGGTGGAGACCCCCTCCTCTCTCCTATGCAAAGTCCAGCTCCAAGATGGATTTCTGGAGTCACCTGGGCAAGTCACATGTCCACACATGACTCACAGTTTTTACAGGCAGAAGCCATTGCCCACATGGTATCTTGTATGTCTCCAGGAAGACTTCTTATGTGGATTGGAGCATTCCAAGATGCATTGTTTCTTAAGTGCTTCTTGATTGGGCACTTAACTTTGCGAATTCCTTTCTAAAGAAGCTGATCAAATGACTTACAAAGCTTACTTAGAAATCAAGCAAGTATACAGACAATAGTCATAACTTCGAGTACAAAAATGATATATGTGTACAAATAGGATGAATAGATTCAGTAAACCATAACCTTTACAGAGATATGTTACATGGCACATGTAGCATAAAACATACTCCAGTTATGTCATATTCCCATAAAGCATTATGGGATACATCGTCACACCAGGAACCTATCCTTGCAACAAAGCCCGATGCCAACTCTGTCCTAACCCTGTGACTCCAGCGAGAAACTGCTGAAATGGAATTAATTTGCAAACTAGATACCCTTAACGTGGGCTTGAATACAGACGGGGAGTGGCTGGGTCATTACACAAATTTAATCTATTTCCCCATGATAAGTATCCTCATACCTTCTTGTCAACTGTCTGAAATGGGCCATCTTGATTATCACTACA
>NW_020685583.1:6103-7534 GCF_002925995.2 Terrapene triunguis
CTTCTTGTCAACTGTCTGAAATGGGCCATCTTGATTATCACTACAAACGTTTTTTTCTCTCCTGCTGATAATAGCTCATCTTAATTAATTAGCCTCTTAGAGTTGGTATGGCAATTTCCACCTTTTCATATTCTGTGTATGTATATATATCTTCTTACTGTATGTTCCATTCTATGCATCTGATGAAGTGGGCTGTAGCCCACGAAAGCTTAGGCTCCAATGAATTTGTTAGTCTCTAAGGTCCACAAGTACTCCTTTTCTTTTTGCGGATACAGACTAACACGGCTGTTACTCTGAAACCAGAAGCTTTTGAGCGACACGGGGCTCTTCTTCAGGTGAGTATTAGCAGTTTTAGCCTCACCTTCCCACATCAGTGCCAGTCAGTGTTCATAGCACCATTTCACAGAGGTGGAGCTTCAGATCCATGTTCTGTGACAGGTCCTCAGTTGGGGAACTGCCCCACTGACACAAATGGAAATACCTTGATTTATATCACCTGGGGATCGGGCTCAGTGTGTGCCCCAATGGAGTGGGGAGTGGAGACAGAGTCTTACTAGCCCGGATCACACATGCTAGATTGTTTCTAGACTCCGAGTTCAGGGACAACATCTTCCACCCCCACCCCCAAGTGATTTATCATCCCAGCAACATTATGAAGTGCAGAGGGTCACTCCCCAGTTAGGGTTGCACATCAGCCTGGTTCTGTCCCTTCCTAAGATTCACCCCACAAAGAGCCATACTTTATTACTGCTACATAGTCAACAATGGGAAACAGAAAAGGTGCTGCCAGTCGCTCACCACGTCACCATCACCACCACAGGAACTAAGGGAGAATTTACTCCACTTCAGAATGTATGGCATAAACTGATCTCTTGTGAGGGGATGAAAATTATTCCTTCTCCTACAAGGCACTGACATGCTGAATATACCAGGATATATGGTTAGATTAATTTCTACTAATTCTACAAGGAAACCGGTGCATAAGAACACTAGACTGCATTGGAAATCCCAGTCCAACATTTTAGTTGAAGTATTTATTAATTTTGACTCCTAAGTCATGGCATGATTCTGGCCATTGCCAGAAGTGAAATACATCATTTAAGCATCATTATTAATCTCCTGTATGTCACTAGAAGGAATATGACACTAGATAAAGAAATGGTCGGATCTGACTTATCAGTACTCGACTACCAGAGAAATGGCCTGTTATATTAGTCATTGTTCTGACATGACAGAGGGAGGTCTACCTGGACAGCAATATTCTGTCCTCGGACTGAGACTCCTTGCACTTAGCTTTGAAATATACATTTAGTCTTAAAATTTCAGCCCATAACCAGGAGAGGAAGGGTAGTTTCTGAATATTTATGGAATTAAATCACAAACCTTTAACTATGTTCGTCCAATTGAATTGCACATTTTGTTTTATTGTTC
>NW_020685584.1:0-7079 GCF_002925995.2 Terrapene triunguis
TTTGGGGAAGGGGTTCGGAAGGGGCGGAGTTGGGGCGGGGCTGGAGGTCCAGCCCATGGGCATGAAAAAAAGGCGGGGGGCCAAAATTTTTTTTGCTTGGGGTGGCAAAAATCCTAGAGCCGGCCCTGCACCAGAGGGCTGAATTAAGGTTGCGTGAGCATTTTCTAACTTTTGAGTGCTCGCCTTTCAAGCTAAAGAACGCCCTTTAAACATAGTGGTGAGATTTTTTTGTTTGTTTATTATATAATTTCCGGAGTTTTTTATTTTAAAGGAAAAAAGGAACAACAAATTCTATTACATGTAGCTGTAGAAACCCCCCACCTCGTGCATCAGCAGCAGCGTTTGAAGCCTGAGCCTTGAGCTCTGCAGCACAGACTGCTACCAATAGACCTATGGGAATAACTATATTAGCTGGCAACCGGAAATGACTGTTGTCCCAGAGAGGGGATGGAGTGCTGGATCCAGGTGTTGGGTGTGGGGGGTGGTCGGGGCAGGGCTAGCCCAGCTTGGCTTAGTCTCTTCCCTCCACCACTTCCCCTCAGGAATTAGGAGTCTCCAGGCCCATATGGTGCCTCCAGGGGGATGGGAAGACAGGGCTTTATAAAAAGAGCCCTGTCGGTCTCTCCCTCCCACCCCCCAGCACCAACTGAGAGCTGGGAGAGTTCCTGCCCTATGTGGTGCCAGCAGAGGGGGACATGGACCACTGGACTATGTGCCACTAGGGTGACCAGACAGCAAGTGTGAAAAATCGGGACAGGGTGGGGGGGAATAGGCGCCTATATAAGATAAAGTCCCAAATATCGGGACTGTCCCTATAAAATTGGAACATCTGGTCACCCTATGTGCCACCCCAGCTCTCTTCTCTAACCCCACCCCACCAGATACTCCAGCGCATTGTGCTGCTGCTGTTCCTTTGGTGGTGGTGTGAACCTGGCCTTAGAATGTTTGTGTGTTTAATCATCATTTTGCCAGGCTGCCAAAATTCAAAGGGCAATTTTCCCTAGTTTGTATCTCAGCAAAAGCTGAACAGAACGTCATGCAGGGTTACCACCTTGGGGAAAATGGCTTCTTGGGTGAGCTTGTATGTTGGCACTCTCTTTCTTTACCATGACATCCCACCCTTACTTCTACGCTGCTGCTGGCAGCGGTGCTGCCTTCAGAGCTGGGCACCCGGCCAGCAGCCCCTACAGTAGCCTTGTGACCCCCCTTTTGTGTTGGGACCCCCAGTTTGAGAAACATTGTTCTTGAGCATGACGCCCCCCCCCCCCGACCATGATCACCCTGGGCGGTCACCCATGTTGCCCACACGTAAAGCCAGCCCTGGTTGCCACCTGCCCAGGTTTTCCCAGGATTGTCCCTTTTGCTGAGATAGCTGCCCCAGGAAAGATGCTTTATACCCACTGCCAGCTGGCCAGTTTTATTGGCTCAGGGTCGTCCCAGATGTCCCATTTTTTGTACCTCAGAGGTGACAATTTTAGTCACAGGACAAAAAAATAAGCACTGCCATAACCTTTCCTCCACTGCATATTTAAGGCCTGCTGTGTGGAATGGAGGTGAGAGCATCTCAAAGAAAAGGACTAAAGAATCCTTTATCATGGAAAGCGTTAGGCAACCTAACTATAACCATCACTACCAGCTTCCCCTGTAATTTACAGAGCGAGCGAGAGAGTGAGTCCACCTGCATGCACTGAACTGGGACACCAAAGACCTGGGCTCAATTCCCAGCTCAGTCACACATTTCCTATGTGACCTTGAGAAGTCATTTATTCTTCCCTGTGCCGTAGCTCCCTATCTATAAAACTGAGACAATACTTGTGAGGTACCCAGATACTACAGTGATGAGGAGCATAATATAAGTACCTATATAGATCAAGCCCCATTCTACAACTGGGGAAACTGAGGCACAAAGCGGTAGCGTGACTTGCCCAAGATCAACCTGTGAGTCAGCAGGAGAATGGGAAATAGAACCCAGGTCTAGTGCCCTATCCACTGGACATTGCTGAACTCACTTCTTAAATTAAATAAGATGGATTAAACAGACAGACAGAGACTCTTGTGGAAAGACAAAATGATCATCTACTGACCGACTGGACGATCTAATTAAGCCTTATTAAATTTCAGCCACACTGTGTCCAGTGACAGTAATTATTGTGTATTTAACAAATAGTAATTGGTTTTTTAAAACATGCTAATGAACATCTTGGTGAGAATCTCATGCTATTTAATTAACATGCGATAGCTGTCCCTTTATGACACTTTTTTCTGCGTTTATGTGTTAATTTGTCTCTCTTCTTTTATTTTCGTGAACTGCCAGCATTGTAGAAAAAAATGAATCAGAACTCGGGAACTTATAAAAAGAGAGTGGCTTTCTTGTCCAGAAAAGCTGGAGATGGCAAATGGCTAGAGCAAACCATCATTTAGGCAGGTGCTCTGCAAGCTTCTCCCAGCCCAGACTGGGACTTGCAACACACCTCAATCCTGTCCTGCAGTACCCAGCTATTCTAGTCCTGGGCTCTGCCAATACAGCTCACTCCTACGCTGCAACCTCCCCTGCCATTCCTTTCCTGAGTCCCCCGCAATCTCCCTTAGATCTACCAACGCAGCTCTTTGTTCTGACCTGCCCCAGCCCTGGTTACTCCAGGCCTGGGATTCAGCTGTTCAGAAATGGCTAACGCTAGCAAACCACACCGTAGTTTAAAGATGTGCAGCCACATGAACTAGGACGACACCTGCCCAAAGCTCATTTCCACTTGCGGCTCCAAATGCAAGGACACCTGTGGCAGAATTTGAATCTGAGTCTCCAGCGCCAAGCAAGCCTTGTAACCCACTGCGTCAGCTGCTGATCTCCAGTGCACTAAGTGTCTCATTAGTTCTACACAGCATCCTTATTTAACACACTTCAATTTAAAGTAGAATTGATATTTCTTACTTTAGAAAGTCTCACCTGCCTCTCAAACAGAGATAGCTCCTGGCAGGCTGCCCATACTCACTTTCACTTCTGCCGTAACAAAGGGAACCTTATTCCTCTCAATTGGAAAAGAGCTTGAAGCCCTTGATTTAAAGTTCTGATCCATCTCCCCCCTCCCCCTTAAATGCCGCAAAACCCCAAAATGTCTTTATTACTGTAATCATTGGGATACCAGGCTTTTCCCAATATATTTCATACCTCAGGTATCATGGAAACTGAACCTTGAGTTAGCGTCTAACAAAGGACTCAACAAAGTTCAGCACAAAAGGGCCTGTATTGTTCTCTGGGGGAGGGAGGTTGAGAGGGGAGGGGGGGTTAATTCTTCTTTTGCTTCCACAAGTATGTTCCCTGAACATTGAAGCCTTAGGTGGAAAATATCTAACGCTTCAAGATTTCTCTTCCCTCCAACCCCCAACTCCCCTCCTTCCACCGGTTGCTTGAAATGCAGAGATCCAAGAGAAAGGAGCAGCACACACAGTTCCTGCTTTCCTAACAAGATCTCATTATGGTGCTGGGGAAAGTTGACCCTACCAGAAGTGTCAAGCCGAGGCACAGCATTTATTCTGCACACCGTTCGCTTCTTCTATAGCTAGCAGTAGCTGAAGGGGTCTTTCCCCCGCTCCTTTTACTATCACAGGGAGTGAAGTTTGTAAAAAGAAGTTATTTTAAAATATATGTTTAACTCTCTGCGCTATTTAAAACCACCCATAGAACAAACACATTTTCAGAGAGGGTGGGGGGGGGAGATGTGCGTGATGGCAAACCTGCACACAGAGGTCTTTATTGCAATAATTTGCAGATGGCCAGCTTTGGAGTTAGCTGCTTACATGACCATTAGGATGAGATGCATCGTTTGCATGTGCAATCGTGAACATCTAAAACATAATAAAGCTGAACGGCTTCTACGGGTGACTAAACTCCACACTCAGCCCAGGCTCATCCCAAAACTCTATGAGCGCTTCCTGGGTGAACACAAACCTCAAGTTCAGCCGAGATGTGGGAGTAGCCCCATTGGGATTGCGCAAAAAGGAGACATGCACACACCTCATGCACGGGGGAAGTGCTGAGTTTTGCGTGGCCCAAGCAGTTACACAATCACATGCATTGTGCTTCCTGCTCCCCTAACCATCCCTGTTCTGTATGCTTGAAAATCGCTTTGTATTCACTTCACAGAAATCTCTGGAGTGAGATTCAATATGGCAGCTACCGCCACTGACTAGTGAAAGGCCCAAGACTACAACAGGATCTAAATCTGAACTTCCCCAAGGGCTAAACTAGTCCAGGTCCAGCACCAGAGGGGGATGGGAATCAGCTGCAACATGTAAGGTCACGATTTACTCTGAGCTTCACCAAGCTGCAGCTTCAGATCCAGTCCCAAACATCCCAGAGTTCAAGGAGTCTCCACTCCTGCATTCTGTGTCAGCCTCAGCTCTGATATTCACACATATGTTGTATTGATATCCCTGGAAACTGAAAACTTCCATCAACAGAACAAGTACAGCCGCAGGACAAACTTCCCTTCCCACACACCCAGAAGCCTGAGGGACCTCATTTTAGTCAGTGGATAGAGAGGTTGGTTTCTAGGGACTCCTTGTTGTCTCACTCAGCAGATGCCGATCACAGTAACTGGGTGTGAATTGTGATTTGGAAACTTGATCCCTAGCAGGTTCAAAGCACACTCTTGCACAGGAGCTGGCTAGCAGCCATTGGACGGCAACGGTTTTTTCACTAGTTACTCAGTTTGGATTGGCAGCCATGAGGCAGAAGGACTTAAACTATTTTTTTCATACGTAGCAGATTATAAACCCAATCTCTGAGGCTACAGAAGCGTGCAGTCAATGTTTATCTGCAGAGTTTGAGTATTACAAAGTTGTCCATGCTCGGTAAATATGTTTTCTGATAATCAGCTAGCATTTACTTTGCAGACATCTGAGTTATTAAATACACAGAGAAAGGGGATTTAGGGATTTCAATGGCAAAGGCTCCCCAGATCAGTCTATAAAGCACCACACAAATCCAGGTGTCTGGCACACAGGGAGGTGCCACTACGCCTGACACCTTCACCCAGCCTACAAAGATGCTGTAGCTGCCAATCCTTCCTCCGAAGGAGATACTACCATGTCACCTGCCAGGTAAATGTAGCATGGACGCTGCTGACTGGTGCTGAATTATTCAGCCTTCCTGCCCCATGAAAGGAAATTATTCGCTGTTTAAGTGGGATGAAGAGAAGTTTGCATCAAAGGTACCTTAACTCAATAAAACACAGGTTGAAGAGTTCCTTGTCTGGGACTGTCAGGGGTAATAATCGCAGCTCTGATCAAACAAACAGCCCTTCAGACCCTGTAATCAGCAGGTTCACATCTTCTCTCTCAGCTGTCAGGGAAGCAAGAGTTTAAAGGGTTTGGGGGCTGTGGAACAGGAAGAGATGGGGGCGGGGAGGTGTAGGGCTGTGGAACAGGAAGGTGTTGGTTGTAAAGGAGGCTCTGGCAGACATGGACTTTCTGAATGCCCAGATGTTTTGCTTTATACCACTCTGGCCCCGTCAGCATCCTCCTGTCCTGGAAGGGTGGGTCAGTTTACAGGAATTCAGCATTAGTCTATTAAATTGACCCTGGGTGGCTGGAGGAGTGCTAGAGCCAGTGCTGGATAGCAGCTTCCTTCACACACTGGCTCTGAGCTGCCATAGCCTCCTCGCATCAAACCAGCATCTCTGAGCTCCCACCTCACACCTATCCATGCCCGTCACCAGCTCTCACCTCCCCCAACTTCTTCCAGTCGCTGGCTCTCTGAGCCCCTACACCTTCCTCTTAGCATAGACTCCCTCAGCTCCTACATTTGCCTAGCCGCCCACCAGCCCTCCCAGCCACCCACTAACCCTCCTGCTGCCAAAGCTGGAAAACAAACCCTAGCCCCATGCCATTCTTCAGCCAGTGGGTTGATTGGATGCTGCTAAAATGCTGCATCGCGGCCTTGGATTTCAAGCAACCGCCACTGTCTCTAAATCCCACCGCAATGGAGAGCTGTGGCCCAGCTTCTTCAGGCCCAAATGTTATTGCCTTAGGGAAGGCTGGCTGAAGGGGCTAGTCTGCACACTACTAGCCAGGAGCCCCTGGAGGGAGCTGGTTATGAAGCGTCTTCTTGACTCTAGGGCCTTGGCTACACTTGCAGATGTACAGCGCTGTGAGTTAAACCTGACTTCGTACAGCTGAGTAGGGAAAGCGCTGCAGTCTGTCCACACTGACAGCTGCCCAGCGCACTGTCGTGGCCACATTTGCGGCAATTGCAGTGCTATTGGGAGCGGTGCATTATGGGCAGCTATCCCACAGAGCACCTCTTCCCATTCTGGCGCCGTGGGTTGTGGGAAGGGGGCGTGGGTGCGGGGCATTCTGGGTCCTGTCCCAACACCCCGTGATGCATCGCTTCACATCCCAGAAATCTCTTTGTTTCCGTCCACCTTTGGCGCCATCTTTCAACAGTTTCTGTGCAGCGCGATCTGTCTGCGGGAAATGGAGCCCGAACTGCTGAGGCGTATGCTGACTTATCTCGCCAGCACGTCACGTTTGGCTGTCGAACTATTCCTTAAGATCCAAAGTGACAGTGAGAGTGAGGAGTCCGACAATGCTATCGAGCCGCGTAACACGTACGACACGAAATTGCTTGTGGCATTCACGGACATGCTCAGCACCGTGGAACGCCGCTTTTCGGCTCAGGAAACAAGCACCGAGTGGTGGGATCACATCGTCATGGAAGTCTGGGATGACGAGCAGTGGCTGCAGAACTTTCGGATGAGAAAAGCCACTTTCATGGGACTGTGTGAGGAGCTCGCCCCCACCCTGCGGCGCAAGGACACGAGATTGAGAGCTGCCCTGCCAGCGGAGAAGCGGGTGGCTATTGCAATCTGGAAGCTGGCAACTCCAGACAGCTACTGGTCAGTTGCAAACCAGTTTGGAGTGGGAAAGTCGACCATTGGAATCGTGTTGATGCAAGTTTGCAGGGCCATTAATCGCATCCTACTCAGAAGAACCGTGACTCTGTGTAACGTGCAGGAAATAGTGGATGGCTTGGCACAAATGGGGTTCCCTAACTGTGGAGGGGCGATAGATGGGACGCA
>NW_020685585.1:0-1894 GCF_002925995.2 Terrapene triunguis
GTGGAATAGCCTTCAATAGAAAAACTTGAGAAAACTCCACCCCCATGTATTTATATAATGGTGGTTAGGGCCTTCAGCTGGGAGGTCAAAGTTTCAGTCCCTGGTCTACAGGAGGTAGAATGGGGAATTGAACCCAGGTCTTCCAGAACACCAGTAATTAACACTGGGATAATGGTTGGAAGAAGGGGCACCACTTCCTCTTTCAGGTAACTTGGTCAACCAAGTCCCATTGACTTGTGCTCTAAATCATTTAGGCACTTCTAGAAATGCCACCTGCATTTTCCATTTCATGAGGAAAAATTTTGTAGTTTGTTATAAAGGAGAAATGCCCATGGTGCTCTCTCAGGCAAGACTTTGTTCTTCCTTGTTTTGTTGCGCGCCTTAAGGTCTGCCTGAGAAGAGTGCAATTATGATTTCTGTGTGTAAAGCAATGGAAGCTGGAATTTTCAAAGGATCCTAAGGGAGTTAAGCAACCAACATACATTGAAATGCAATTTTCACTCAGTCAGTGGAAGCTTTACAGGGAGTAAGGTCTGAGTTAAAGTTGAGATCAAACCTAAGGATTTGAGTTTTAAAAAAGTACATTGGATGGGAATCTTACTCATGAAGGCTTGTCAATCAAGGAAGAAACGAATATCTATTGTCTAGCACAGCTGATCTCAATCAGTGATTCATTGTCCTCCAACGGCCTGTGGGCCATATTTTAAAAGGTCTTTAAGTAACTGAAGACACAGATAAGTACCTAGGACTACCTAGCTCCCATTGACTTCAAAGGGAGTTATGTACCTGGATGCTTTTGAAAATCCCAGTAGGCATCTATCTTTGGAAATCTGGCCATATGGTACTCTTCCTTCTGGCCTGGAGAGAGGAATATTTTGAAAACCAAGAACTGGGGAGACTGGAGTAATGGAAGAAGCAGTACAGAAATGAAAGAATTTGGAAGATCACTGACTAGTTCATTATTACATTTAGCAAAGTTACAAACACTCTAATTTAGTAAGGCAGATAGAGAGACTACAGAATGTACATCTGCACATCCATATACTCACACCATCCCTTGCACGGATTTTATATATGTGGGGGGGGGGGGGGGAAGAGAGAATCAACACTAATTGAGAAACCTGAATTTCCACAATATATTCCTTAGATTTGTTTTAACCTCCTTGTTCTTCAGGCTATAGACAATTGGGTTTAACAAGGGGGTCAAGATGCTGTACTGGATGGAGAACATTTCATCCAGAACCACAGAGGAGACTGAGCTGGGTTTTGTGTACTGGAGAAAACCTGTCACGTACAACAAGCCAACCACAATCAGGTGGGAGCTGCAGGTGGAGAAGGCTTTACGCCTGCACTCCGCAGTGCGTATCCTCAGGATGGTGTAGATGATGTGAATGTAGGAGATTAGGGTGAGGAGGAAGGAGCTCAAACCAAATACCAAAGCAGAAATAAGTAGCACCACTTGATTGGTGAGGGTGTCAGTGCAGGACAGTTGTAACAGAGGAGGCAGCTCACAGCTGAAATGGCTGATTTGATTGGGCTCACAGAAATGCAACTTGAGGGCAAAAATTGTATTAAGAAGGGCATAGAAGAAGCCCATGGTCCATGCACCACTAACCAGCTGAACACAGATCCCTTTCCTCATTGTCTCCACGTAACGCAATGGGTCACAGATGGCTGCGTAGCGGTCATAAGCCATAGCTGAGAGAATGAAAGCTTCAGTACCAGCTGAGAGGATAAAAAGGAACATCTGGGCAATGCAGCCATTGAAAGAAATAGTTTTGTGCTCTGCTAGGAAGTTCATCAGCATATTAGGCACCGTGACTGAGGAATAGCAGATATCAACAAAGGATAAATGGAAGAGGAAGAAGTACATAGGGGTATGAAGGTGAGAATC
>NW_020685586.1:0-2628 GCF_002925995.2 Terrapene triunguis
CTCCTGTGTGAAGTGTCTGATGTGTAAGAAGTGCTGATCTCTCTGTGGAACCTTTCCCACAGTCCAAACACTTATGGGGTCTCTCTCCTGTGTTTATTTTCTGATGCCTATTAAGGGCAGTAAACGATCTAAACTCCTACATGCCACAGGGGGCTTCAACAGTGGTCCCCTTAACTCACCCAACAATATTGTTAATCTACCCAACCACACACTTAACCCGGCAGAAGAGTCTGTCCTATCTTGGGGACTCTCTTTCTGCCCCACCACCCGCCCGCACATGATACAATTCTGTGGTGATTTGGAAGCCTACTTTTGTCATCTCCGACTCAAGGAATATTTTCAGCACACGATTGAATAGCGCACTGACCCAAAAGAACCCTCCTATCAACACTACAAGAAGAAGAAGTCTGCGTGGACTCCTTCTGACGGTTGAAATGACAGACTGGACTTCTACACAGAGTGCTTCTGCAGACGTGCACAGGCTCAGATTGTGAACAAACAGCATCACTTGCCCCATAACCTCAGCTGCACAGAACGCAACGCCATCCATGGCCTCAGAAACAACCCTGACATTCTCATCAAAGGAGCTGACAAAGGAGGTGCTGCAGTCATCATGAACAGGTCGGATTATGAACAGGAAGCTGCCAGGCAACTCTCCAACACCACATTCTAGAGGCCACTATCCTCAGATCCCACTGAGACGTACCAAAAGAAACTACACCAACTGCTCAAGAAACTCCCTGCTATAGCACGGGAACAAATCTACGCAGACACACCCCTAGAGCCCCAAACAGGGGTATTCTATCTGCTACCCAAGATCCATAAACCTGGAAATCCTGGACGCCCCATCATCTCAGGCATTGGCACTCTTAAAGCAGGATTATCTGGCTACATGGACTCTCTTCTCAGACCCTATGCTACCAGCACTCCTAGCTATCTTCGAGACACCACTGACTTCCTGAGGAAACTACAATGCATTGGTGATCTTCCTGAAAACACCATCCTGGCCACCATGGATGTAGAAGCTCCCTACACCAATATTACACAAGAGGATGGGCTTCAAGCTGTCAGGAACAGTATCCCTGATGAGGCCGCAGCACACCTGGTGGCTGAGCTTTGTGACTTTGTCCTCACCCACAACCATTTCTGATTTGGGGACAACTTATACCTTCAAGTCAGCGGGTATCCACATGGCCCCACAGCATGCCAACATTTTTTGGCAAACTTAGAACAACACTTCCTCGGCTCTCGTCCCTTAGCGCCCCCTCCTCTACTTGCACTACATTGATGACATCTTCATCATATGGACCCATGGGAAGGAGGCCCTTGAAGAATTCCACCAGGATTTCAACAATTTCCACCCCACCATCCACCTCAGCCTGGACCACTCCACACAAGAGATCCTGGACACCACAGCAAATAAGTGATGGTCACATAAACACCTCCCTATACCGGAAACCTACTGACCGCGAAGTTTACCTACCTGCCTCCAGCTTCCATCCAGACCTTGGGAGACAGGCCAGTCCTCCCTTACAGACAGCCCCCAATCTAAAGCAAATACTCACCAGCAACTACACACCACACCACAGAAACACTAACCCAGGAACCAATCCCTGCAACAAAGCCCGTTGCCAACTCTGTCCCCATATCTACTCTAGCGTCACCATCATAGGACCCAACCATATCAGCCACACTATCAGGGGCACATTCAGGTGCACATCTACTAACGTAATATATGCCATCATGTGCCAGCAATGCCCCTCTGCCACAGTTTTTTGGTTGAAGGATGGCAACCTCCTGGACATTCAATAACAGATTTAAAAGTAGCCATCCTTCAACCAAAAATCTTCAAACACAGACTTCAAAGAGAAACTGCAGAGCTACAATTCATTTGCAAACTTAACACCATCAATGTGGGCCTCAATAGGGACTGGGAGTGGCTGGCTCACTACAAAAGCAATTTTCCCTCTCTTGCTGATCCCTCCTCATCAGTCACTGGGAGTGGACCACATCCACCCTGATTGAATTGGCCTTGTCAACACTGGTTCTCCACTTGTAAGGTAACTCCCTTCTCTTCAAGGGCCAATATATTTATGCCTCTATCTGTAATTTTCACTCCATGCATCTGAAGAAGTGGGGTTTTTTTTACCCACGAAAGCTTATGCTGAAATAAATCTGTTAGGTGCCCCCAGACTCCTCCTTTTCTTATTAAGGGCTTATTTCCAATGGAAACCATTCCTGCAGTCCAGGCATTTATAGGGTCTCTCTTCTGTGTGCATTCTTCAATGATTATTAAGATTTCTGCTGTTACTGAAGCTTTTCCCACATCCCAAGCATTAATAAAGTCTCTGTCCTGTTTGGCTTGCCTGATGTGTAACAAGGCCTGATCTGAGTCAATTACATGCAAGCTCCTTAATCCTTTCTTGTCATGTGTCACAGAACTTTAGATCCTGTATGGATTCTTCCATGTTTAATGAGGTGTGATCTCTGTCTGAAAATTTTGCCACAGTCCAAGCGCTTATTGGGGTCTCTCTCCTGTGTGGATTCTCTGATGTTTAACCAGGGCTGATCTCCGCTTGAAACTTTTCCCACAGTCCAAGCACTTGTGGGATCTCTCTCCTGTGTGGA
>NW_020685586.1:2638-3173 GCF_002925995.2 Terrapene triunguis
ACTTTTCCCACAGTCCAAGCACTTGTGGGATCTCTCTCCTGTGTGGATTGCCTGATGGTTAACAAGGTCTGACCTTTCTGTGAAACTTTTCCCACATTCAAAGCACTTATGGGGTCTCTCTCCTGTGTGGCTTTTCTTAAGTGACTTTTGCGCTGACTTTGAACTGAAACATTTCCCGCACTTGAGGCACTGAATGGGCTTCTCTCCAATGTGGCTTCTCCCATGGTTATTAAGATCTGTGCGCTTATTGAAGCTTTTCCCCACAGTCCAAGCATTGAAGGGGTTTCTCTCCAGTATGGATTGGCTGTGATCTCACAATGAATCCTTTCCCGCACTGAAGGTAGTGCCACGGTGTCTCTTCCTTGGGATTTGTCTGCTCCGCTCTGGGATCCTAGTCACCTCCCCCACCGCTAACAGATTCATCCACTTTCTTCCCTGGGTGGTTTCCCAGAAGCCCCTCTGACCTGTGCCAATGTCCCCAGGCTTCTGCCTGCTCCAAGCACTGGGAAAAATTCCCTTCAGCTCTTCCCACAAA
>NW_020685587.1:0-3597 GCF_002925995.2 Terrapene triunguis
TGGACAAATTGGAGAAATGGTCTGAGTTAAACAGGATGAAGTTTAACAAAGACAAATGCAAAGTGCTCCACTTAGGAAGAAAAAATCAGTTTCACACATACAGAATGGGAAGAGACTGTCTAGGAAGGAGTACGGCAGAAAGGGATCTAGGGGTTATAGTGGACCACAAGCTAAATATGAGTCAACAGTGTGATGCTGTTGCAAAAAAAGCAAACATGATTCTGGGATGTATTAACAGGTGTGTTGTGAGCAAGACACGAGAAGTCATTCTTCCGCTCTACTCTGCTCTGGTTAGGCCTCAGCTGGAGTATTGTGTCCAGTTCTGGGCACCGCATTTCAAGAAAGATGTGGAGAAATTGGAAAGGGTCCAGAGAAGAGCAACAAGAATGATTAAAGGTCTTGAGAACATGACCTATGAAGGAAGGCTGAAAGCATTGGGTTTGTTTAGTTTGGAAAAGAGAAGACTGAGAGGGGACATGATAGCAGTTTTCAGGTATCTAAAAGGGTGTCATAAGGAGGAGGGAGAAAACTTGTTCACCTTAGCCTCTAAGGATAGAACAAGAAGCAATGGGCTTAAACTGCAGCAAGGGAGGTCTAGGTTGGACATTAGGAAAAAGTTCCTAACTGTCAGGGTGGTTAAACACTGGAATAAATTGCCTAGGGAGGTTGTGGAATCTCCATCTCTGGAGATATTTAAGAGTAGGTTAGATAAATGTCTATCAGGGATGGTCTAGACAGTATTTGGTCCTGCCATGCGGGCAGGGGACTGGACTCGATGACCTCTCGAGGTCCCTTCCAGTCCTAGAATCTATGAATCTATGAATATTAGCTTGTGGCACCATTGTCCATCCCAGTGTTCAGGCCTGTGTGGAGTCATGCCAGCCCTGGAGGAATTGTGGGGAGAATTCTGCCAGAGGAAGAGAGAACTGCTCTCAGAGTTCCCCCGGCATGTTGTGTTAGTATTAAGACAGTCTCAGAATTTCTAAATATTATAGGCAACAACTTCCTAACTCAAAGAGTGTTACATCCAACACGGGCGGAATTCTGTGTTAGACCTCATCTTGACAGATAAACAGGAACTGATCACGGAACTAAAAATTAATGGTAACTTAGGTGCAAGTGATCATGGCTTGATCACGTTTACAATGTGCATATAGTATAAAGTCCAGACCAATGATGTAAATACTTGGTGCTTTAAAAGGGCCAGTTTCACAAAACAAAGCAATTATGAGCCAAATCAGCTGGGAGGAAGAATTTAATCAGAAAAATGTCACTATTAATTGAGAATGATTTAAGAACACCTTACTAGATGCCCCAAAAGCCACAATCGAGGATGAAAGCTGCACTGGTTAAGAAAACGGGTATTCCACAGTAGGTGATTCCAAGCTATATCTGTTGGAGGTGGGAAGGAGTTCACAAACTGTTGGGACGGAGCACAGCCCTGCCAAACCCGGCGTCCTCCCTGGTCTGGGAGACGATCGCATAGTGCAAGGTGAACGTGTGAACTGAAGACCACGTGGCAGCCCTAACAAATGTCCTGAATGGGGACATGGGCCAAAAAGGCAGCCGACTAGGCCTGCACCCTAATTGAGTGTGCCCTCACAATTGACGACGGGGGGATTCCCGCCAGGTCATAGCAGGTACGGCTGCACAAGGTGATCCAGTTGGAGAGCCGCTGAGTGGAGATCGGCCAACCTTTCATGCGCTCAGCCGAGGCCATGAACAGCTGCGAAGATTTCCCGAATGGCTTAGTCCGCTCCAGGTAAAAGGCCAGAGCCCGTCTCACATCCAGCATGCGGAGGCGGCGCTCCTCACTGGACGCATGGGGCTTGGGGCAGAGGACCGGCAGGAAAATGTCCTGACCCACGTGGTAGGCAGAGACCACCTTCAGGAGGAACGAGGGGTGTGGGCAGAGTTGGACCTTATCCTTATGGAACACCGTGTATAGGGCTCGGAGGTCAGGGCCCTGAGTTCCAAGACCTGCCTAGCCGACGTGATTGCCACCAGGAAGGCCACCTTCCATGAGAGGTGCGACCAGGAGCACGTAGCCAGCAGCTCAAACGGGGATTCCACGAGGCGGGCCAGCACCAGGTTCAGATCCTACTGGGGGTCGAACGTACGGGAAGAGACGATGCAATCCCTTAAGGAATCAGCAGTCATAGCATGGAAGAATACCGTGTGGCCCTGCACCGGCAGGTGGAAGGCCAATATGGCCACCCAGTGCACCTTGACAGATGAGGGCGCCAGGCCCTGGGCCCTAAGGTGAAGAAGGTAGTCCAAAATTAGCTGGATTGGGGCAGCCACGGGGGAAACGCCCTGCTCATCTGCCCATCGGGAAAACCAAGACCACTTTGCCAAGTAGGCTCGGTGCGTGGAGGGCTGCCTACTTTCCAAGAGGACATGCTGAACCCCTTCGGAGCACGTTCTTTCCTCCCGGCCTAACCATTGAGCAGCCACGCCATGAGGTGGAGTGCTGTTAGGTTGGGGTGGAGGTGGTGGCCCTGGTCCTGGAAGAGCAGGTCTGGGCGGGATGGGTTTATGGAAAGTAGATCCTGTCAAACTAATTTGCTATAATTTTTTTTGATGAGATTACAAGTTTGGTTGATGTAATATACATAGATTTCTGTAGGGCATTTGACTTGGTACCACATGACATTTTGAATCAAAAACTAGAACAACATTCACACGGCACACCTTAAATGAATTAAAAGCTGGCTAAGTGACAGATCTCAAAATGTAACTGTAAACGGGGAAATCAAATGGGAGTGTTTCTAATGGGGTTCCACAGGGATCGGTTCTTTGCCCTATATTATTGAATATTTTTATCAATGACCTAGAAAAAGGCATAAAATCATCACTGAAAGTTTGCAGATGATGCAAAAATTGGGAGAGCAGTAATAGTGAAGAGGATAGGTCACTGATTCAGAACAATCTGGATCACTTGGTAAATTAGAAGCAAGCAAATAATATCCATTTTAATAAGGCTAAATGTATATGTAACCCGCACACCTCCTGGGTGTGGTGCTCTGTCCCAGCTAGTGGCACCGAGACCACTTAGAGAGAGATTAATGAGTTTGCTCTACAGCCTTAGCTAAGAGCCATGTGGGTTTTAGCTCATGAAGTAGAGGCTCATGCACTAAGCTCCAGAGGCCCCAGGTTCGAACCCGCCTGCCGACTACTAGGGTCTGTCGGTGTTACATATACACCTAGGAACAAAGAATGTAGGCCATACTTACACGATGGGGGACTTTGTCCTGGGAAGCAGTGACTCTGAAAAAGATTTGGGGGCCACAGTAAATAATCAGCTGAACATGAGCTTGGAGAGGACCAAGTTAAGATCCCACTGTGGGACAGGGGACCGTACCTGCGGGAAGAGTCTCTCGAGGCCTCTCAAGAATCCGCCCATCATGTCATGAGAAGACACCGTCTGGCCCTGGATCGGTGGGTGAAAAGCAGAGATGGCTGCGAGATGCACTCTAATGGAAGTGTGCGCCAGGCCCTGGTTCCTAAGATGAAGCAAGTAGTCTAGGATAGACTGTATGGAAGAGCACAAGGGAGAGATGGCACGCTTGGATGCCCAGTAGGAAAACCTCATCC
>NW_020685588.1:0-9550 GCF_002925995.2 Terrapene triunguis
AGACGGCATCAAAATTCTCCCCCCATCCAGAATTATAACTCAGATCCTTGGGTCTGGATCCCAACAATGAGAGTAAATGTGTCTCTGGTTACTGACAAACAGAACATCCGGCTAAGGGCTCCATCAGTTCCAAAATATCGCAGCTCATGTTAGAGGGGAATTCTCCTCCTGGAGACCCAGTGAGGCCGAGGGAGATTAAATGGATGATACGAAAATGATACGGAGCTAAACCCATCCCTGCTCTGACCCCAGAACATTGGCCCCAACACAGTCGATAAACACAGATACTGACGGATTGGGTCCCTAGAAGGGAGAACCCTTTAGCTAAATCCCTGTCTCACCTACATCCATGAAACAAGTGTTAATGCAAAACGGTGTATGAGATTTTACCACAAAACAGTGGAGCCTGGGAGGGTTGATCTATTTTCTAGATGAAAGTTTGATGCCCAGAGTGAGACTCCCTCAGTTTTATGCACATTGTGTTAATACAGAACATTGATTCTCTTTTTCCTTTCAGGATGTGAAAAGCACATTGAGCAGGTGTGTTTCCCATTTTCATTGCTCTTATATTCTTGGTGGTGGTTCTGGGATGATGTGTGTTCAGAGCATCTGAGTGATGATGGGACGTTTTCTTCATAGGAGTGAGAATGTGAAACTCCAGGAACCAGAAGCCGTTTCTACTGACCTGAAGAACGTGTATAAAATTTCCCTTGACATGAGGGAGGCGCTGAAGAGATTCGGAGGTGAGTGGAGTCTACTGGGACATTCAGCTGTGATGTGCCTGGGGATCTGGACAGAGCCTGGGACCCCAGGACACACATGGACCCAGCTGACAGGCTTGGAGCTGTGTGGTAGCTGGAGGCTGATGCGCTGAGTGCTGGGCAGTTTGCCTGCTACTTACAGCCACCTGCTGGTACTTGCCCAGGTATCTGACCAGGCCCCATCACTCTGACATCCTGACCCCTCCATGGCTGAGTTAATGGGTGTCACTGAGTCAGGTGCTGTGAGGCCTGGACTGGGCCCATCATGCTGGGTGCTGCACAGACTGGTAATGGATGATGTGTCTGTGCCTCTCTCCTGGGACATCTGAGGGCTGCGTTGTGTGGTCACCGTTCAGCACTGCCCCATCCCCCATTAGCCAAGGCTGGCTGAGCTTTCTGAGCAGAGGAGGGGCCGGTCTGGCTGCTGTGGTCTGACTTGAGCAGTGTGTTACTGGGTAACAAGCTGAATCCTACCGGTCCCTTGTCTGCTCTGAGCATAGCCCAGTGTGAGGTTAGGTCAGTGGTTTGCTGCTCACTCACAAGAGTGTGACCCTATCACAGTGGGTGAGCATGAGCTGTCCCCATCCAAACCCCTCCCCACAACCCCAGCGTGGAGACCGGGGGCAAAGGCAGAAACCTGACCGCGAGGAGGGACAGAGAAGAAACTAAGGCAGAGAAGAGGGGGACTGGGAAGGTTCAGTGAGCTCGGTCCGTGGTTACTGAACTGGCCCTTTCATCCTACCCCCGCCGCTCCTCTCTTCCAACCTACCCCCAGCAGGGGGCAGTGGATGGGGCCAAGCTGGGTGTGCCTGTCCCAGCCGATGGAGGCTGTGCAGTCAGTGCCGGCTGCAGGGTCAGGATCTCAGGGCTCCGGGGAGCAGGAACCCCAGGCTGTGGGGGAAGCAGCTTCCTCTCTGTGATGGGCTGGAGCCAGCACATCCCTGCTCCCCTCCCCACTCGCTGCCCCCAGCCCAGCCCAGTCTGTGCCCACTGGACCCTGAACATGGCTGGGCTCTGGGCCATTCCACACCCCGGCCCCGAGCCTGTCGGGATTCTGAGCCGGTCACCTGAGTGCCTCCTTCTAGGGGATCCCCAGCCCCTGGGGAGCCTCCTGTCAGCCCCCTAGAAGCTCCTTCCTGGGCAGGGTCTCAGGCCCTGAGTCACTCGCTGGCTGCTCCAGGCTGGCCAGGCCCAGGGTCTCCAGCAGGGCTGTTGGTTCTGGCACCACGCTCGCTGCCAGAGCTCCCAGCCCCTGACCCAGCCCAGCCTGTTGTCCCAGCGCTGACCCCTCCCCTGTGGGTGGGGACGCTGCTGCTCTCAATGGCTGAGCCCCTCTCTCTGCCGCTGCCTCTGCTGCTGCGCTCGCAGGCTCAGCATGTGCCAATGCCAATGCAGTGCTGCTGGGGCTGCTCCTTCCCTTGGCACCTGGATTCTCTGTGTCTGGGGCAAATGGCGGGTGAGTGGGCAGGGATCTGCTCAGAGACACACACCCTGTGCTGCCCACAGAGGGCAGAGACCAGCCAGGACCAGGCAGCAAAGTGCCACCATGCTGGAATTAACCCTTTCCTTTCACCCACCCCAGCAGCCCCAGCCAGTCAGTGCCACTCGACTGCTCACGCTCTGACCCCAGGGACCCGGGTCCGGCAGCTCGGGGGAGTCACTGGGTGAATGTGTGGGGCAGAGTAACCAGGGCTCCCTGTGCTCCAGGGTCCCCGTGTGCAATGGGGAAGGCCCCACGTTGTCATGCAGCCCTTAGGGGTGGACACTGAGTGTTATTATTGATATAGCGCCTATGAGTGAGCCAGGCGCTGCAGAGACAGAACAAGGGGCTGCTGGCCCCATAGGGCTCCTGGTCTGAGTTCAGACAAGGCCCAGCAAAGGCAGCAGCAAACACTGGGGGAGGGGGCACGAGGGTCCCATTGTGGGGCCAGCTGCTCCCTGAGCCCTCCTGTGCCTGTCTTCTGGGGGTGGTAGACAGTATTGTAGTGACCCTGATGGCTCTATGCTGGGCCCTGGGCCACCCCGCAGGGAACAGGACAGCGCAGAGGCAGCCTGAGGTCAGGGGGAGCTGGAGTCTGTGGGGGAGCGGGAGCTGCCTGGGAGTTGGGACAGGGACACTGGAAGTCAGGTAGGTGCCCAAAACCCTGTGCTGTGTTCGCTCCAGGTTCCCACTCTGTGATGCAGGCTCTGTTGGGGTCAGATGCTGTGGTGAGGGGCCCACGCAGACAGACTGAAGAGAGCGAGGCTCTGTCTGCATGGGGAAGGGGCAGCAGTTCTCTTAAATGGGTTCCAGTTTTGTAGACTCATCATGGGGTGGTGCCTTCAGGTATCACCCTTTGCCGTTTCAGGGTGTCTTGGCAAGGATCTTGCCTCAGTTTACCCTCTTCAGCACTCCTTAAATTACGCCTCACAGTCGAAAAGATCTGAGAGAAAAGTCTCCTCCTAGGGCCCACTCAGTCCAAGTAAACCCCCAAATAAAATCTTTTCCTTCACTCTGCTCCAGCCTCCAGCTCTCACTCAAGCTCCTCACTGTCCTCAAGTCAGGAGTCTTCAGTCTTCCTTCCCAGAGCTGGGCTTGGATTAGTTTCCATTGTAGAATCAGATGACTCCAGCCCTCCTTCCTGGAGCTGAGTTGTGATATTCCCCTCTGGTGTTATCTGGTCCGGTGATCTGCTAGGTCACTCCAATCCTTGACTCTGGGAGCCAGACTTATCCTGCTCTGCTGTGAGAACCCCCACTCCTGGGCTGTTCACGCACAGCCTCTGGCATGTAAGCTGCTCCCAGCTACTTGCAACTGAATGACACTAGCCAATATCTCTGGTCCCAGACACAACTCTAGGAATTTCCATCTTGCAGTGTCCAGTTATGTCCTCTGAACGTTTGTCATTTTAACAAAGAAATTGATATATATCAGGCTTGTTATCTCAAGGGGAGTCTCTGACACATGCAAAGCAGGCGCACTGCTTCAGGGAGAATAAACAAACAAATGTATTAATTGTAAAGATAGATTTTAAGTGATTATAAATCAAAGAATAACAAGTCAGATTTGGTCAAATGAAATAAAAGAAAAACACATTCTAAGCTGATCTTAAGACTTTCAATGTCCTCAAAAACTTAGATGCTTTTTGCCACAGGCTGGCTGGTTACTTTTCAATCAGGTTCTCCCCTTTGATCAGCATTTCAGTTGCTTGGGGGTGGTGGTGTCTGTAGATGTAGGTGGAAGAGGGAGAGCATGGCAAAATGTCTCCCCCTTTTATCATGTCCTTTATTTCCTCTTGGCTTCGCCCGCCGCTCCCCTTCAGAGTCAGGTGATCATTACCTCATCACAGTTCCAAACTGACCAAACGGAGATGGGTGACTCATTCCAGAGTCTAACAGATCCTTTTGTTGCTGCCTAAGCTCTTGTCCATTGTTCCTGTGCGACTGGTCTTGGTTTGTCCCATCCATCCCCTGTCCAGGTGTGAACTGCCTCTCTGCTCTTGGAGAGTTTTTGCCTGGGCTTGCTTTAAGCCATGAGGATACATTTTCAGCCTCATAACTATTGTTGGAGAATAACAGCGTTCTCGCTCTTTTGTTGGGTACAGCAAAGTCAGATACTTTATTCTCTTAAGCAGCTACATAAAGGGAGAGAGTGCACCAGGACACAGGGTCTCCCCTCCTGGGCAGGTCTCTCAACAGGTAAACAATTACAGCAAACATTTATACCTTTTGTTACAGACAAAGAAAAGCAACAGCTGCATTTTGTTTATACATAGGTCACTCTGATATCTTGTTTTTCTCACTAATATAGACTCCAGTCTACATTCCGTATTGTCTGCACATATCAAAACAAGGTCGCAACAACTTCTCACATGGTTCTTTTCCACTCGCCTCACACAATCCTCGCTTCTACAAATCTTGCGTTACTAGGGTTACAGTTAGCCTGACTCTTGCTAACAAACTGTCGTGCATTGCAATCCCCTTCCTGTCAGTTCTTTCTCTGCTTCCACACTATATACATGAAATTATAACTTATAATCTTACTATAACATTACTGTAACAATTACTATAACATCACTATAAAAACCATGCTCAGTGCATCATGGGCCTTCCGAAGACACCCAACATGACAAACTTTGCATTGGATACTTCACAATCATTTTATAAAGATGAACATGAGGGTGTAGGGTGTTCCCTCGAGGTAGAGAGCATCACATGAGGTCATTTCAGACAGTGCCTTTATTCTCTACATACACTTTCTCTGGCCGGGGGCAGCTCTCCAGGGTTCTGTCCTGCTACAGCTGCTGCTGTCATTGTCATCTCTATGTCATTGTCAACTGCTAGAAGAGGACCTCACCCTCCCTGATTGAACTAACCTTGTTATCTCCAGACTGATTCTTGCCTGCGTTTTTATACCTGCCTCTGGAAATTTCCATTACATGCGTCTGATGAAGTGGGTATTCACGCACGAAAGCTTATGCTCCAATACATCTGTTAGTCTTAAAGTGCCACAGGACTCTTTGTTGCTTTTTACAGATCTAGACTAACACGGCTATCCCTCTGATAATTGTCATCTCTGGCAGCTTCTCCCCCCTAGGGGAGCTCTTCTGTCTAGGATGGTGGTCCCCAAACATTTTTGGTCATGCCCTCCCTTACCTGGCTTGCGCCCAACCCTGGAAGCTGGAGTCGGGAGCTGGGCCAGGAGCCGAGGGCTGTGGCTGGGAGTGGACCCGCAGTTGGGGCCGGGAGCAGGGGCCTTCAGCCAGGAGCTAAATCGCTGGTGTGGCCCAAGCTGCAGCTAGGGCTACAGTTGGGGCCGGCAGCTAGGGTCTTCAGACGGAGACGGAACCATGGTTGGGGCTGGAGCTGCAGCTGGAGTCACAGCCCGGAGCAGGCCCAGGAGTCAGTGACTGAGGCCAGGGACGGAGCTGCAGCTGGGACTTACTGTGGGGCCGGAGTGGAGCTGGGGACAGAGCAGGGCTGGGTGGCGTTCCCTTCCCACCACCCATGGGGGCTGGTCCAGGCCCTGCCATGCCCCCCAAATGTTCCTCCACACCCTCTAGGGGGGCTTGACCCACTGTTTGGGGACCACTGCTCTAGGAATACCCCTTCCAGGCTCCTTGCTCTGGTGAGATCTCCTGGGAGCTCCTCTCCTCAGCAGCTTCCTGTCCCTAGGATCCCTTCAGCTGAGCCCTGGTAACCCTTTGTCAGGCTCATTAGCTATTTAGCTGCCAACTAGCCACCTAGGGATTTAATTACACCTCTACCTCGATATAATGCTGTCCTCGGGAGCCAAAAAATCTTACTGCATTATAGGTGAAACCGCGTTATATCGAACTTGCTTTTATCCACCAGAGTGCGCAGTCCCCCCCCCCAGAGTTATATTCGAATTCGTGTTATATCAGGGTAGAGGTGTACTTCCAGGTTGGTCTGGGTTGTCTCATTCTCCCTTACTGGAGCCTGTCACAGGTAGTCTGGTCCCTGACTTCCCTAAAAGGGCCAGCCCTCTTGACACATTTCTTCCCACCCCCAGAGCCAACCTGTATTCAAAGGTAGGCTTGACCATGGCTGACACTTGGTTATGTTTTGCAGCCAGGGTGAGGTGAGGGGTACTTCCTGCCCTGCTGCCACAAGGAAATCTGCAAGTCCCTTGGCCATAATTTTATTCTCGTCACTGAAGTATGAAGAGAACAGGAGTTTGATTCCCCAACTTTCTACGTAGCTCATGTCACGGGTAAAATTCCCCATAGTCTTCAGCATGTCATAGTTCAGAACAACTCTTTGACTATAGCAGAGGTAGTCAATAGCACTGGGCTTTATCATTGGTGTGATGGTCATGTAGCAGATATGGGCTGGCTACAGAGCTTCCCTTTCAGCCAGATACACACCAGATGTGTTTATCACAAAATCCTTAAATTTTCTGCCAAGTATGGCTGAGGTCAGCTTAAATATGGTATTTTACACCCAGTGCCACCTAGTGGTTGAACAGCAGAATACAGTTTAGTGTTCAATTACATCTCCCCCTTTAAGTTCTACATTCCTACCATTTATAATATTTACATTATCGCACTGTCTTTGAAGTTCAGTTCAGATCAGTCTGTTAGGTGTCTCTGAATAGTACTGATCTTCTAATTACACAACCCAAACAGGTGACAGCTTGGTCATCTGGCTGGCCATTAGTTCCAACGGCTGACTATGGTTGGTCTGGAATCCTTGAGTCATCTTCTTGTTCTGCATCCACTATCTGTAGAGTTTGCTCAGTTGATTGTTCTTTCTGAGGAACAAACTGTAGATGTAGACAGCTTCTGTTGAACTCTCCTCTCTTGGTCTTGATCACATAACAGCCTGGGTGTTGGATTCTTTTTCTTTACAACAGCTGGAGTATTTCATTCTTTTTCTCCATCCAGTTTGACACAAACATGATGGCCAGGTTTTTGGCCTTGTAGCTTTTTGAGTGATACCTGTTGTAAAAGTGTCCGTAAGCTCTTTTTGCCTCTTTATTGGATTTGGCTACTCTCTACATGTCTGACAACTTTGGAGATAGATTCTTTTCCAAAGTTGGGAGGGTCGTTCTGAGTTGTCTTCCCATCAGGAGTTGTGCTGCACTATATCCAGTAGCTGCTATTGGTGTTGATCTATAACTCAGTAGAGCAAAGAATGGAACTTCCTGCTGAAGGACATTCTTGGCTGTCTGTACAGCTCTCAACCTCTCCATTCGCTTGTGAGTAATATGGGCTGCTAGTAATATGAGGAAGATCATATTTTGTTTGGATAAATTTAATTCTACGTCAGTGAATTGTGGTCCATGCTCTGTCACAAGTTCTTCTGGAACCCTGAAATGACCAAAAGTGCACGTCAGTTCCTCTATAACACTCTGGTGTGTTACGTCTTTCAAGTACACTATTTCTATATACCTGGAAAAATAGTCCACGGCTACGAGGTAAATTTGTCCCCTGAATTCACATAAATCTGCAGCTAGTCTCTTCCAAGGTCTCTTTCATTCAGGCTAGCTCCTTGTTCATGTCACTAATTACTACCGGCCAAATCTTTTCCCCCGAAGCCTTCAGAAAAAGAGCTATGGGAGCCTGAGGGGAAATTTTCTACCATGGGCAAATTTAACAGTAACTCTGGAGTGTTTCATAGCTGATGTCCTGACCCTGGCCTGCCCGTACCTGTGCGTTTCTGGGGATGTTGACAGTCACTCACTGCAGATCACTGGGATTTGGGCTCCTAAGTTGCTTGGACACATTTGAAATAGAGCTGGGTGTAATTTTGGGGGCAAATAGTTTATTTGCTGAAAAATTATATTTTGGGTCCACTGAAACTATTCCTGAATCCATGTCGAGTTTGCTGAATAGTTTGAATGAACAGAAAAAGGTGCCGCCACTTCACTTCAAGTCTTTAGCCCAGTGGCTGGACCCTCAGCTGGGAGCCCCAGGTTCAATCCCCCTGTGTGATGTGGGGAAGGAATTTGAATGCGGGTCTTCCCCCGTCAGGTGAGGGCTGGAACCGCTGGGCTCGGGGTGTCTGATGTGGGGCTCCCTCAATCTCTCCTGCTGAAGACGTCTCCCTGTGTCTAAACACTGCCATGGGCACTGGGCCAGAGCGTGGGAGTGAGACTGACTGTGCAGCCCAGTGGGTCATGCCCCACCTGGGAGCCCAGAGTCCAGCTCCCCTGCTCCAGTGACCCTGTAATTATTGATCCATGACCCCAGTGAGGGGAGGGGTTACGGCCCCTGGCACAGCAGTGTCTCAGCAATGTCGGTGCCCCACTGCAAACCCCTAGTGCAGATGCGCTGTGCGCGTGTGAACTGGGACTGGTCCCTGGTGCAGCTTCTCCTAGATGGAGAGGCAGCAAGTGAGGAAATGCCCTCTCCCCTCCCTACTGCCCCAGCTTTATTATCAATGGGCCCTGATCCCCCCAGCACCTTCAACTCCCATTCCCCGACTACCCTGCCCCCTTCCAGCGAGCCTGGACACCCTGCCCATGCCCTAGCATGGAGAATCCCAGCTGCGCCCTGTGGGGCAGGGCTGCACCCCAGTGTGTGTGGAAATGGCACCAACCTGCTCTTAGCAACAAACCAGACACACATGGCCCCAAAGCAACAGAGATTCCCTGGGGCCTGCCCCCTTCACCTTCCCTCCTGCCCCCCTTCACCTTCCTCTATCCCCCTGCCCCTGCCTTATCCTTCCCTCAACTCCTAGCCAACCTGACCCCTGCCTCTATCCTGTCCCCTCCCTCTCACCCCAAACTCCTGCTGCTCCACCAGGCCCCTGCCGCTCTCCCCCCAACTTTGTCTCCCTGGCATGTGCCCCTGCCCACCTCTCACCTCTGCCCCCCTGGCACCAGCCAATCTCCTCATTCCCCTGTGCTCCCTGGAACCAACTCCTCCCTTCCCCTTTCCTAACCTGTGTGCCCACCTGTCCCCTGCCTCTATCCTCACCCCTCCCCTTCTTCCGACCCCCTTTCTGCTCCCCTGGGCCCCTGCCCCTCTGCCCCCACATTGCCTCCCTAGCATGTGCCCCTGCCCTCAACCCATCTCTGCCCCGCTGGAACTCACCCCTCCCTTCTCCCCCTGCCATCCTGGTAGCTGCCCCTCTCCCCCAAACATCCTCTGCACCATGGAGCCCACCCATCACTTCACTACCCTGCTACCTCCTGGGATGAACCTCTCCCCTTTCTCCCTCTGCTGCAAGATCTCCCACCCCTCACCTCGCTCCCCACCTCCCCACCTGCCCCCCTGGTGCCTGCCACTGCCCTCACCCCCTCTGCCCCTTCATGCCCCCCCATCCCTCACCCCTCTCTGCTG